>NW_027196092.1:62500-77500 GCF_038502225.1 Cherax quadricarinatus | reverse complement strand
GAGGTTAATGATGAGCTTGGGGAAAGTGATCACAAATCACTTAGTTTCAATATATCATGGAATTACCCAGATAACTGCAATCAAATCTCTGTCCCAGATTTTCGCTTGGCTGACTTCATGGGACTGAAAAATTACTTGGGTAGGCTAAATTGGGGTGTCCTGACTATGGGTCAGGTAGGTGATCTTGGTTGCCAATATGACGATTTTCAGAGCATAGTTCTAGCTGCCCAGACAACTTTTGTTCCGAGTAGGGAAATTAGATCTAACAAAAATGATCCAAAATGGATGAACAATAGATTAAAACACCTCATTGGTCAAAAGAGAGGCATATATAGGCGTATCAAAAGAGGGGATGGGCAGTTAAGAAATCAATATATTCAATTAAAGAGAGAAATAAAAAAAAGAATAAGAAAAGCAAAAAGGGATTATGAGGCTAAGGTCGCAAGGGATTCAAAGACTAACCCAAAAGGGTTCTTTCAGGTATACAGAAGTAAGATTTGGGACAAGATTGGCCCACTTAAGAGTAACTCTGGTCAGATCACTGACAGTGATAAGGATATGTGTGAAATTCTAAATACCTACTTCCTCTCAGTTTTCACCCAGGAAAATACTAGCGATATTCCTGAAATAACAGATTACGTACAACAGGATGATAACAAACTATGTACGATTGTGGTAACTAATGACATGGTCCTCAGACAAATAGAGAAACTAAAACCTAACAAATCCCCAGGTCCTGATGAACCGTTTGCAAGGGTGTTAAAGGAATGTAAAGAGGAACTTAGCATACCTTTGGCTAATCTTTTTAACATATCACTACAAACTGGCATAGTGCCTGACAAGTGGAAAATGGCAAATGTAATACCTATTTACAAGGCAGGTGACAAGTCCTTGGCTTCGAACTATAGACCAATAAGCCTTACCTCCATAGTGGGAAAATTTGTGGAATCAATAATTGCCGAAGCAATTCGTAGCCATCTTGACAGGCACAGATTGATTAATGATTCTCAACACGGTTTTACAAAGGGGCGTTCCTGTCTTACGAATTTACTAACTTTTTTCAATAAGGTGTTTGAGGAGGTAAATCATGGTAATGAATACGATATTGTGTATATGGGCTTCAGTAAAGCTTTCGATAGAGTTCCACACCAGAGGCTATTGAGGAAACTTAGGGCACACGGAATAGGAGGAGAAATTTTTTCCCGTGTAGAGGCATGGCTGACAAATAGACAGCAGAGAGTTTGCATAAAAGGGGAGAAATCAGAATGGGGGCACGTCACAAGCGGTGTTCCTCAGGGGTCTGTGTTGGGCCCGTTGTTGTTCACAATTTACATAACCGACATAGATGAGGGAATAAATAAGCAAATTTGCTGATGACACCAAAATAGGCCGTCCAATTCATTCTAATGAGGACACTAGAGCACTCTAGGCTGATTTGAATAAACTGACGCAATGGTCGGATAAGTGGCAGATGCAGTTTAATATTGACAAATGCAAAGTTCTAAATGTTGAACAGTTAAATAACCATGCCACATATAAACTAAATAATGTAGATCTTAATACTACCGATTGCGAAAAGGATTTAGGAGTTCTGGTTAGCAGTAATCTAGAATCAAGACAACAGTGCATTAGTGTTCGCAATAAAGCTAACAGAATTCTTGCTTCATATCTAGAAGCATAAATAATAGAAGTCCTCAGGTTGTTCTTCAACTCTATATATCCTTGGTTAGGCCTCATTTAGACTATGCTGCTCAGTTCTGGTCACCGTATTACAGAATGGATATAAATGCTCTGGAGAATGTACAAAGGAGGATGACAAAGATGATCCCTTGTATCAGAAATCTTCCTTATGAGGATAGACTGAGGGCCCTGAATCTGCACTCTCTCGAAAGGCGTACAATTAGGGGGGATATGATCGAGGTGTATAAATGGAAAACAGGAATAAATAAAGGGGATGTAAATAGTGTGCTGAAAATTTCCAGCCAAGACAGGACTCGCAGCAATGGTTTCAAGTTGGAAAAATTCAGATTCAGGAAGGATATAGGAAAGCACTGGTTTGGTAATAGAGTTGTGGATGAGTGGAACAAGCTCCCGAGTACAGTTATTGAGGCTAAAACGTTGTGTAATTTTAAAAATAGGTTAGATAAATACATGAGTGGGTGTGGGTGGGTGTGAAATGGACCTGACTAGCTTGTGCTACTGGGTATGGTACAGTGCTCCATCCATGAGTAGGGATGACCAGACTGGGTGGGTCATTGGGATAATCCGGGGGACTCATTGGTCTAATCCGCGGGGGACATGGGCCTGCTCCCCATGGGACAGTAGGTCTATTGCAGTGTTCCTTCTTTCTTATGGTCTTATGGGTGGGTGTGGGTGGGTGTGAAATGGACCTGACTAGCTACTAGGTCGGACACAGTGCTAATCCCTTCAGTGATGTGCCTGACCTCACTAGATCAAGGCATTGGGTTAGCCGGTGGGGAGTATTGGAGCTGCCTCACAAAGTCCAGTAGACCTGTTGCAGTGTTCCTTATTTCTTATGATCTTATGTTCTTATGAGGACAAATATTCTATTAGTGGGATGGATCTGTGAAGGACCTGCCTAGTATGGGCCAACAGGCCTGCTGCAGTGTTTCTCCTTTCTTACGTTCTTATGAGAAGTTTTTAGAAAGCAGAAGTGATATGTGAAGGGCGGAGTATATGGAGTGTAAAAGAAAGGTGATGAGAGTGCTAAAAGAGCAAACGATGGAGTGGGTGAGGCATTGTCAGTAAATTTTGCTGAGAATGAGAAAAATATTTGGAGACAACCAGATATCGGTAAGATATGGGGAAGATTTTGAGGAACTTTTAAACGTTGATGAAGAAAGGGAGGCAGTAATTTCATGCACTGGACAGGGAGGTATAACATCTTTTAGGAGTGGTGAACAGCAGAATGTGAGTGTAGGGGGGATATGAGGCATTACGTAGAATAAAAGGGGGTAAAGCAGTTGGAACTGACGGGATCATGACAGAAATGTTAAAAGCAGGGGGGGGGGGGGACATAGTGTTGGAGTGGTTGGTATTTTTGTTAAATAAATGTATTCAAGAGGTGAAGGTACCTAGGAATAGGAAGAGAGCATGTATAGTTGCTTTTATATAAAGGGAAGGGGGACAAAAGAGATTTTTAAAAATTATAGGAGAGTAAGTTTATTGAATATACAAGGTAAAGTGTATGGTAGGTTTATTAATAAAACAATTAGAGGTAAAACAAAGAGCTGGATTGCAGATGAGCAAGGAGGCTTTAGAATGGGTATGGGATGTGTAGATCAAGTGTTTACATTGAAGCATATATGTGAACAGTATTTAGATAAAGATAGTGAAGGTTTCATTGAATTTATGGATTAGAAAAGGCATATGATAGGGTGAATAAAGAAGCAATGTGGCAAATGTTGCATGTGTATGGAATAGGTAGTAGGTTACTTAATGCTGAAAAGAGTTTTTATGATGATAGTGAGGCTCAGGTTAGGAAATGTAGGAGAGAGGGAGACTACTTCCTAGTAAAAGTAGGTCTTAAACAGGAATGTGTAATGTCACCACGGTTGTTTTTCATAGTTATAGATGGGGTTGTAAAAGAAGTAAATGCTAAGGTGTTGGGGAGAAGGGTTGGGATTAAATTATGGGGAATTAAATACAAAGTGGGAGTTGACTCAGTTACTTTCGCTGATGATAATGTGCTTTTGGGGATTCTAAAGAAGAGTTGCAAAGATTAGTGAACGAGTTTGGGAGGGTGTGTAAAGGTAGAAAGTTGAAAGTGAATATAGATAAGAGTAAGGTGATAATGGTATCAAACGATTTAGATAAAGAAAAATTGGATATCACATTGGAGGGAGGGAATATGGAATGTGTTCATATATTTGGGAGTTGACTTATCAGCAGATGGGCTTATGAAGGATGAGGTTAACCATAGAACTGGTGAAGGAAAGTAGGTGAGTGGTGTGTTGAGGTATCTGTGGAGACAAAAAACGTTATCATGGAGGCAAAGACGGGAATGAACGAGAGCATAGCAGAACTATCACTCTTAGATGGGTGTGAAGCATCGGTTGCAAATGCTGCAGCAAGGAGGAGACTGGAGACAGTGGAGATGTCGTGTCTAAGGGCAATGTGTGGTGTAAATATTATGCAGAGAATTCATAGTGTAGAAATTGGGAATAGGTGTGGAGTTACTAAAAGTATTAGTCAGAGGGCTGAAGAGGGGTTGTTGAGGTCGTTTGGTCATTTAGAGAGGATGGGAAGCTGATCAGACAATGATCGGGTGGCCAGAAAGTTGTGGCAGACAATTTGGTAGGGAGGTGAATAGACGGTGGGCTGCTGACTAAACGGTGGGATGCTGACTAGACGATGCTGGACTAGATGGTGGGCTGAGCTAGACGACTAGTGCTGGAAACGGTGGGATGCTGACTAGATGGTGGGATGCTGACTAGACGGTGGGCTGACTAGATGGTGGGATGCTACTAGATGGTTGGATGCTGACTAGACGGTGGGCTGCTACTGACTAGACGGTGGGCTGCTGACTAAACGGTGGGATGCTGACTAGATGGTGGGATGCTGACTAGACGGTGGGCTGCTGACTAGATGGTGGGATGCTAGATGGTGGAATGCTGACTAAACGATGGGATGCTGACTAGACGGTGGGATACTGACTAGATGGTGGGATGCTGACTAGATAGTGGGATGTTAAGTAGATGATAGGAGGATTGCTAGATTGTGTTCAGCTGATCGGATAGTTCGTGGCTGTCCCGAGGGTAGCTGAATAATCAGGAAAGAGCTTGTTAGACAGTAGGCAGCTGATAAACAGGTAGCTAATAAACAGACAGCTGAATGGTCATGGGGTTAGAGAGCAGACGGTGGCAGCCGTCCTGTCAGAAACTGATTACTATTAGGAAGCTGTCAAGATAGTTGTTAGAAAAGCAAGTGTTTAGTAGCCGATCAGACAGCGGACACCTGACCAGACCATGAACGGCTGACCAGAAGGAGAGCAACTGGCCTGAAGGTGGCCCAGGTGATTGACGGATAACCAGATGATAAGTAGGTGTATGTGCAACAAACTGATGGGCTGGAGTGGCATGTAGAAGTGTTCGATTAACTGTTGTCTATTTCAGTAACATGTTCTGTTTTCTAATTTCATTAACATTTTCTATTTTGTTAATAATTAATTAATAAATAATTAATATTTTGATTTATATATAAATTAACTGTAAATTATTTGCATACACGATATTTTTGTGAATGGAACAGGTAGGCGAGTTTGAGACAGTGTTGCTTGTACGTTGCTAACATACAGCAGCAAGTGCCAATAATCTCTGTGTACTGTCACTACAGATCACTGTCACTACAGCGGCGTCACTCAATCATACAACAGTACCATGTATGATACCTCGTACTGCGTCATCTGCGGCGTCACTGGGGTCATCATCACTCTGGTCATCAACAGTTTAGTCTCCCTCGGTCACAGCGGCGTCACTGGCGTCATCACTCTGGTCATCAACAGTACTGGCACAGCGGCGTCACTGGCGTTATCATCACTCTGGTCATCAACAGTACTGCTACAGCGGCGTCACTGGCGTCATCACTCTGGTCATCAACAGTTTAGTCTCCCCACTCTGGTCACAGTACGGCGTCACTGACGTCATCATCACTCTGGTCATCAACAGTTTAGTCTCCCTCGGCACAGCGGCGTCACTGGCGTCATCATCTCTGGTCATCAACAGTTTAGTCTCCCCCGGCACAGCGGCGTCACTGGCGTCATCATCACTCTGGTCATCAACAGTACTCAGTCTCCTCTCTGCACAGGTTACATATTTCGTATTTTGTAAAATATTTTTCTTGACTTATTTTAGTTATTTCATGCAGTCCCGGGCGATATTTATTAAGCCTTTTTCCTACAATTACTTTCTGGTATCCAATCAAAGACGAAATTAATATTAGCACACACACACACACACACACACACACACACACACACACACACACACACACACACACGCACACACGCACACATACACACACACACACACACACACACACACACACACACACACACACACACACACACACACACACAGAGTCACTCAAAATTACATGGAACTCAGTGGTGAAAGCTTAACTTGCGTAGCTGTAAGGTCCGGAGTTTGATTCTCATTCCTTGATCAAGTAAAAACTTTACTAACGCTATCTTTATTACTAGTTTAAGCTAAAGTAGACTCTAGATAGCGGTTCATTGTATAAACACGATTTTTTCGAAGATAATAAAGGGCAGAGATCAGAAGGGGTGCGGCTAAAACCCAATTCAAAGGGATTCTTTCAGGCTTATATTCATAAGAGTAGCAAAAATATAGTACTACATTGATGTAATTTAAGTCTGTTTATGATTAACGACAAACAAATGTGTCCCATTTTTCAACATTTATTTCATCTTTTTACACGGAAGGATAAAAACAAATTCCGGAAACTAATAATTTAAAAGGATCAGAACGACAACATATTATGCAGTATCAAAGTCACAAGTGACATGGTTCTCAGACAACTAGACACATTAATGCCAGAGTCACCGGGTCTGATGATCTGTTTTCAAGGATACTTAAGAAATAACAAAAAGGCATAATACCGTGATTGGAACAGTACACCAATAACCCGCTTATAGGAGAGAGGAGCTTACGACGATGTTTCGGTCCGACTTGGACCATTTACAAAGTCACAGAGTGTGACTTTGTAATTGGTTCAAGTCGGATCCAAACGTCGTCGTATGCTCGTCTCTCCTATGTGCGGGTTATTTGTGTATTTTAAAGAAACACAAAGAGGAACCAAGTATATTATTAGCTAGTCGTTACTTCACATCACTACATACGGTTATTGTGCCAGATAAGTGGAAGATGGCAAACATGGTACATATTTACAAAGCAGGAGGTAGGTCCTTAGCTTCAAATTACTGACCTGTTAGCATAACTGTTAAAAAGTTGGAGTAAATAATTTCTGATGAAATTCGAAGCCACTTTGAAGATATAATTTGATGAAACGAGTCTCTGCACACAGTTTACTAAGGTTCTTTTACGTTTAACAGATTTACTAACCATTTTCACTGAGGAATTCGAGGCGGTAAAGTAAGGTGAAGAATACAATATTGAGTGGAGCATGGTAACACACCTACCGGCCCATATTAGGCAGGTTCTTCTTAAACCCAAGCACTGTACGTGATACTTGTGTAATAAGCTTGGATAATTCTACTAACTCATGATATGCAAGTCTCACTCAAATCACAACTTATAATGGAAGCTACCCAAGGTTTTTGCTTCAATGACCCTACTAGGCAGACTGCTCTACTCATTATGTAATCAGTTTCTAAACCAACACTTTTCTACATCGTTTCTAAAGTTAAACCTGTCTAATTTGAATCCATTATTTCAAGTTCTTTCTTGTAGGAGTATCCTAAGAACCTTATTTATATCTCCTTTATTTATGGACATCTTCAACTTAAGCACGTCAATCTTGTCTCCCTTGATTCAATATCTTACAAGAGCTCTCAATCCATCTTCGTTTGAAAGATTTCTTATGCAGTGGATTAATTTTTTTCATTCTACTCTGTATGTTCTTCAATAAATTTACATCTGTTCTGTAGCATAGAAACCAGAAGTGAACTGCATAATCTAAGTGAGGTCTTACTAATGATGTATAAAGCTATAGTATAGCCTCAGTGCTGTTGTTGCTTACACTTCTTGATATAAATCCCAGTACGCTTAGGCACTGCTGTCTTGGCTTCAGGTTGCTGCTTACCATAACTTTCAAGTCCTTTTCACATTCTTTATGGTCACGTTCTGTGTTACTTGGCTTACACGTGTTAGGATTATTCACATTCCCGAGCTTTTTCATTTTGCATTTATCTACACTGAACTGCATCTGCCACTTTTCTGACTACGACATGAGTTGGTCTAAATCATGATTAACTTTAGTGGCATGTTACCCTGAATCTATTATCCTGCCTATTTTTGTGCCATCAGCGATTTTGTTCATATAAATTGTAATTATCTCATCAAGGTCATTAATGTATATTATGAACGACACTGGGACTAAAGCTCTACTATATTCTTGAATAGATGCCTTAAACTACTGGTCTGGCAGGTGAGAGACCATAACCCCAATTAAAATTGCAATAAAAGTTGTTTATTGTGCTATTCTTCCATACAGTATTCAATCATTTAGGATTAAGTATCAAATATCAGTGTCAAACAACGTAATTGGAGCCTCACTTTTGGTAACGTTATCAGTGGGTTGGACGAGTGTGAGGGGACGATAAGTGGTGGATGCCTGATGTGGCCAGTGAGCCTTCTGCAGTGCTTCCCCTTATGGGTTTATGTTGTTATGCCATTTTTTGTAATCACAAATTTTCCCACTACAGAAGCTGCAGACAACTAAATCATATATATATTTAATCACATAATACTTATAATTTCTAAAATGTACAGTGACTGCACATCCATATACTGTCATTCCTTTGTTTGGAATATAACATATGACCATTATGAGTGGATATGTAACTTATTGAGAGAGAGAGAGAGAGAGAGAGAGAGACAGAGAGAGAGAGAGAGAGAGAGAGAGAGAGAGAGAGAGAGAGAGAGAGAGAGAGAGAGAGAGAGAGAGAGAGAGAGAGAGAGAGAGAGAGAGTATCACACTGTCGTGTAACTAATCGTAATTATCGTTCTTATATTCGTCGTCAGTAATAACAACTTCAAATGTATAGTTAATATCAAGTCCTTAGTTTAAACATAGTAGACTAAATAGAAAGATGGACGAGAGAATGGTACTGTGGCGCAGATGGTGGCAAGTCCAGCGCTTAACACTGTTCATATTTCCGTTAACAGCACCTGTTTTAACACACTGCCACCACACACTGGAACTCTTATGTTCAAAATAGATCTTGTATGTTTCCATGAACATATTCAGGTTCTTGACAACCAAATCAGCAGTTTCTTCTGATCTTTCTCTCAGATCTGAAAGAAACTGATAAGTGCTTTGAACTTCAGGTTTAATATCTTTGGACCACAGTTCATTCAAGATAAATAGAGGTCCACGAGCTTGTCTCACATAAAGCAATTCGATAGGGAAATATCCAAGTGAATCACTTGGAATCTCACGCATTGCAAAGAGAGCAGCACATGTTAGATATCTATGCCAGTCAGTTGGTTTAAGAAAACAAAGACGCATAGCCAATCATAGACAAGATATATTTATGACCTGATGAACGAGGAGTGATAGGACCAACTATATCCACTGCAACTCTAGCAAATGGGACTGAGAAAATCGGCATTATTGCCATAGGAACTCTAATAGTTCTTCCCTTTTGTGAGAAAGTTGACATACGTGACACGACCTACAATACTTATAGATGTCCGAAGACATCCCAGGAGAGAAGTACAAGTCCCTAATCTTCTCCTAGGTGTTCCTATCTGAAAAATGGCCAGAGACTGGCAGGTCATGAGAAATTTTGAAAATCGTCTCATGGTAATTCCCGGGAATTACTAACAGACGTCTACCCACGTCATATGGATTGTCGGCTGACACTATATTCTTGAACAGAAGATTATCTTTATATACAAATTTATAAGAAAATTTCTTCATTTGAATCACGTTGTCTGCTAACGGTGACTTCCGGGTTTCCTCTAAGGAAAGACAAGTTTTTGAAGACCTTCTAAATCTATGTGAGAAAGCTCAATAGGTTTTCCTTTGGAAAGAGCCAACGGATGGATAGTTTTTACATTAGACTGAGCTCTAGTCAAGACGTTACCTGTGTCCTCTTGTGGACCAGATTCAGTCACTCGTGATTCTTCATTAGTTTCTGTGCCCTCTGGTTTTGATGACTGACTTTCCAAGGGTATTCCAGGAGCTTCGTGACTATTAGCATCCTGATTCAAGTTATCCAACTGAATCATTTCTGGAGCTGTATGGGAAGAAACAGAAATATTAGTTAGGTTAGGTTCGAAATCTCTCTTAAAAGCTCTTGAAAACCCAAAACAATCTCCTTCAGATGAGGAAGTAGCCCCTTCTATGTTCCCTACCAAAATAGAACATGAAGTTATTGGGGCAACTACTGCATCTACCCACCCTGAGAACCACTTGCACCTTATGCAACATCTAATTGTTGGAAAAGCATCACTTCTTCCTAAGTAGTCAGTTAATTTAGTAGTTTTATACCGTAGAGGATCTAAGTTAGGGAAAAGCTTACTACAGATAACAATACAGGAAAATCCAGTATCTCTAAGAATTGCCGAAACATTCATTCCATTAACAGTACCTTCACTAAAAGGTGCGTTAATATTAGCTTCAGTGAAACACTTCCCGATATTCTCACCCTTCCTTTTGGGACATTCTTGACGTCTATGTTCAAATTTATTACAGTTGAAACATTTCATCGTGAAGTCCGTGGAATTCTTAGGCACAAAGGTTTAGGTCCCCTCAGTTTGCTTAGGCACAACAAATTTATATCTGCTACGCTCCTTGGGGTAGTTATTATGTGCACACGCATATATGTGCTGTTTCCGAAGCTGTGTGGACATTTTGTTCTTTTATAAATATTCGTAAATCAGAGGTTACAGACGAAAGGAACTGATCCCTTACCATCAAGTCCCATAATGAGTCAAAGTCGTGGTTGACTTCTACACTATCAGTCCAAGAATCAAACAATCTGAAGTGTGTTGTTAAGTAATGCATGTAATTTTGATTTGGAGTTATTCTAGCATGACGAAACTCCGACCTGTAATGATGAGTGGTTTTCTCGAAAGCGTATAGTATGGCTTTCTTCAGTAGACTATAATTAGTTATTACCTCAGAAGGTAAAGTAGAATATACATTTAAAGCTGGTCCATACAGAATTAAGCCAAGCCTATTAGCCCAAGAATCTGATGGCCAGTCACAGAGTGGCAGTGTTCTCGAATCTTGTTATATATGCCTAGATGTCATCCTGTTCTGTGAAAGGTGGTATTTGAGGCATTCTAATATTTGGTTCGTGGGTAGGGTACTAGTACCCTTTTTTTTATTTTCAGCTTAGATAGCTCTATCTTCTTGGCTTCTAACTCCAATCTTAGCTGTTCTAATTCCCTCTTCTTAGCTTGTTTTTCAATTCCTTCATTATGAAGGCTACTCTCTTGCCTGAACTCTCTTGCTATCCTTTCCTGTTCTTATTTCTCTTCGCGAGCTAGTCTATCCTATTTTTTTTCTTGGCGAGCTAGTCTTTCATGTTTTTTTTTTCTTCGCTAGCTATTTTCTCTTCGAGAGCTAGTCTTTCATTTTTTTTTCTTCGCTAGCTAATCTTTCCTGTTCTTCCTTCTTACCTATAGTTATCTTAGAAGAAATATAGCTATCAAGGTCCTGTCCGGTAAATCCCATTTCCTTTCCAGCTCTCAACCAGATCCAAAGAATCCATGATGAGAAAGAATTATTATACAATTAAAACTTGACCAGTATGTACTAACACAAACTAATAATTGAAACGGCAGCTTCCAAAGAGGGACATAGTGTCCGCACACTTTATTAAGCTTCCCACAGAAGAAGATAAACTGAATTTTACTCCTTGGAAGAACACAATTGTGAGCTCAACAGCCTTCACAAATTTAAATACATCCGGTTCACACAGAAAGGATTATTATCGGAGTTTCTCAGGTCCAACAAATAGGTAAACTCCTAAAGTGAACCCTAGAACCAACAACAATGAGTCTAACAAGACTACCAGTAATGACCTGACATCACTTCCATAGGAAATGACTATACTCACTCACCCTTTACTTTCTTAAATGTTATACTTACAACCAGATGAGCCTTTAGGAAGATGTTACCTCAAGTGTCGTAGCCTGGCAAGGTCGCCATTATCAGGGAAAGGCCTTCCCTTGAGCAAAAGATTTGAAAAATAAATTATGAATAACTTGATGGATTATAATTACGATAATTTTCTAAGGATTTTAATTGAAAATTAATAATAACTGGCCGGAGTGGTTCCAGTAGGATGTTGAGACAGGAGTATCTCATGCCCGGGATGGTCTTCTGATGATGTTATAGAAGAAATAGTGTTCGTCCGATGTTCTGAAAATCCTGTCACTACTTGGTTGTAGCACCGCAATTCAGGTTTCAGAGGTGACGGGTTGAAATGTTCCACTACTTCTTGTAGACAGGGATCTTGCTCCAATTAACTAGCACCTACTCTGGTTGACCAGGCCAGCAGCAGAGGTGATAATAAAGAAAACAACACTGATTACATAAGGGTTAGATAATAATATCCTTTGCATACATATCACGTTTGTCATAGAATTTGTCCCAGTTATCAATGAATGGTATTGCAAGTTCGTTGCAGTACCTGTATAGCCAGCAATTTCTACCAACTGCCCTAGACATCCATTCATTGCCCACTCCCCTTCTAGGCAAAATGATACATATGATTGGGACCCCTCCCTTAGACCTGACGACATCTATGGCTAACTTGTACTTATCCAGCAGCTCCTGTTTCCTGTCCTTCTCTATGTCATTTCCACCAGCAGTAAGACAGATAATGGGCTTGTTCCCATTACCTGGCATAATATTATTCAACCTGTTGACTGTGTCACCAGCACCCGCTTCTGGGAAGAACACTCTGCCTCCCCTTTCTATCTCTTACAAAAACCACAGTCCATACATCTCACATACATACTCCCACAACCAGAATGTTCTTGCCTTGAATAGCAGGGGAGTCCGTGGTACCTTTAACCTTGGTTTAGTAAGACACGTAAACAAACACTATGACATATTTATTAGAAAACGTTTCGGTCCTGAGACCTTGATCACTTCCAACAAACAGAGGTAGAAAGACATTATATATAGGCGGAGAGTGAGGTGTGAGTGACGCATGGTAACTTGAAGAATGCCATGTTGGGATGAGGACGGGTAGATGATGAAATCATGTGACTCCTGTGTTGTTGGGTTGGTGGTGCTTAGCCTGCTTGAGTATCATGTATGCTAATGTTTTTGAAATTTTGTGGTTTCCAGTGTTACGATCTATTGTGTCGGTGACGGCACATAGGGAAGATTTCAGATACATGGGATCAACTTTGTCATCCTCCTCTGTACGTTTTCCACTGCTTTTATATCCATTCTGTAATACGGTGACCAGAACTGTGCAGCATAATCTAAATGAGGCCTAACCAAGGATATATAGAGTTGAAGAATAACCTGAGGGCTTCTATTTTTTATACCTCTAGGTATGAAACCAAGGATTCTGTTAGCTTTATTGCGAACACTAATGCACTGTTGTCTTGGTTTTAGATTACTGCTAATCAGAACTCCTAAATCCTTTTTGCAATCAGTAGTATTAAGATCTACATTATTTAATTTATATGTGGCATGGTTCTTTTCCTGTACAACATATAGAACTTTGCATTTGTCTATATTAAACTGCATCTACCACTTCTCCGACCATTGCGTCAGTCTATTCAAATCATCCTGGAGTGTTCTAGTGTCCTCATTAGAATTAATTGGACGGCCTATTTTGGTGTCATCAGCAAATTTGCTTATGTCGCTATTTATTCCCTCATCTATGTTGTTTATGTAAATTGTGAACAACAATGGGCCCAACACTAACCCCTAAGGAACACCGCTTGTGACGTGCCCCCATTCTGATTTCTCCCAATTTATGCAAACTCTCTGCTGCCTATTTGTCAGCCATGCCTCTATCCAGGAAAAAAAATCTCCTGTTCCGTGTGCCTTAAGTTTCCTCAATATCCTCTAATGTGGAAGTCCATTTACACAATATCATATTCATTACCAAGATCTATCTCCTCAAATACCTTAAAGAAAAAAGACAGTAAATTCGTAAGACATTAACGCTCCTTTGTAACGATGAGCACAGCAGGGGTGGAAAGCTGGCTTAGAAGGCAAAGCTGGAATGGTGTAGGGCTGGGCTGGACTGCCCCCCCCCCCACAGACTGGCTTGGTGGCTTGGCTTACTTTGCAAACCTGGGTCAACCCCTCGGAAGTAATGCAAATAAGCAAATAAAACACTAATACACAGAGACTGACCAGTAGTTAGGAAGCAATAGGCTGGTGAAAGATTGCTTGGGGTAGCTGGCTTGGGAATGTTGAGCGTCACCGGTCTCGGCAGGCCTAGCGTCCAGAAAAAATGGCGACCGGCTCAGTAGAAATTTATCTCCAGAAATAGCTGTAATCGTCAGAATTACAGGCCCTCCATTGCCACCAATTGTCGTCGGGGTTCGTTGGAGATTAGATGGTTGTAGTTAAACACACTTATTGGATGGTAACACTATATATTGCAGAGTATAAAGGGGTAGTGGGAGAGAGAGCCCAGCCTTGCCTGTGTCTTCTATGGGCCTATGCGACCAACTGAGAAAAATCCCAGGAGGGAAGCGCTCACCCAGCCTCACGTGACGTCACACAGCTAGTCACTAGGCCTAGCAAGAGATCGTGTATGTAAAACATATGGATGGTGCTATGATACTCAGATAAGCTATACAACACATATAGGGGATCAGAAACTATGCTGGCACATCCTGGAGGTCATGGCATTCCCAACATCCTGGAGGTCATGCCACTCACAACATCCTGGAGGTCATGCCAGTCACAACATCCTGGAGGTCATGCCACTCACAACATCCTGGAGGTCATGCTACCTCACACCAGATTTTCCTTTGCAATAAAATAAATCAATTCAACTTTTAAATAAGTTTCAAACACTGATATTTAATTTAGTTGACTTTCTTAATTACTAGAAACTGCACAATGGTCCGTCAGCCAGATATTATCATCAGGTACACGTAACAACATAAAAACTTAGATTAAACATAATTTAGTGTTCCATAACATTCATGGTGTAAAATTTACTACGATTCATATATCGCAGTACTTGACAATATGAAGCAATATCAGAGATATTAACAAAGGAGCAACAAACAATTTTTGTTTATTTTTTTGCCAAGAGATGGCGTCTCCCGAGATGGT
>NW_027196092.1:17500-57500 GCF_038502225.1 Cherax quadricarinatus | reverse complement strand
TGACCTTGCATACTATACACGTTAGAGATACAGGCCTGTAGTTTAGTGCCTCATGTCTGTCTCCCTTTTTAAAAATTGGGACTACATTTGCCATTTTCCATACCTCAGGGAGTTGCCCAGTTTCAAATGATGTGTTGAAGATCTTTGTTAATGGCTCACACAATATCTCTGCTCCCTCTTTAAGGACCCATGGAGAGATGTTGTCTGGTCCCACCGCCTTTGAGGTGTCAAGTTCGCATAGCAGCTTCTTCACCTCCTCCTTGGTTATATGTACCTCATCCAGCACTTGCTGGTGTGCCCCCCTGTTCTGATTTCTTGGAGTCCTACTGGTTTCCACTGTAAATACCTCTTTAAATCTTGTGTTGAGCTCCTGACATACCTCTCGGTCGTTTCTTGTGAATTCCCCATCACCCTTCCTCAGTCTGATTACCTGGTCCTTGACTGTTGTTTTCCTCCTGATGTGGCTGTACAACAGCTTCGGGTCAGTCTTTACTTTTGATGCTATGTCATTTTCATATTGTCTCTGAGCCTCCCTTCTTATCTGTGCATATTCGTTTCTGGCTCTTCGGCTGATTTCTTTATTTTCCTGAGTTCTCTGTCTTCTGTACCTTTTCCATTCTCTATTACACCTAGTTTTTGCCTCCCTACACCTTTGGGTGAACCAAGGACTCGTTCTGTTCTTCCCATTATTTCTGTTTCCCTTGGGAACAAACCTCTCCTCTGCCTCCTTGCATTTTGTTGCTACATAGTCCATCATTTCTTGTACTGGTTTTCCTGTCAGTTCCCTCTCCCACTGAATGTCTTGAAGGAAGTTCCTCATGCCTGAGTAGTTCCCCCTTTTGTAGTTTGGTTTTTCCCAGCCTATTCCTGCTACTCTCTCCACTTGGAGCTCAACTATGTAGTCGAAGCACAGAACCACATGATCACTAGCTCCCAGGGGCCTTTCATACATGATACCCTCGATGTCCGAACTACTCATGGTGAATACAAGGTCCAACCTTGCTGGTTCATCCTCTCCTCTCTCTCTGGTAGTGTCTCTAACATGTTGATGCATGAGGTTCTCCAGTACCACATCCATCATCTTGGCTCTCCATGTTTCGGGACCCCCATGGGGCTCCAGGTTTATGTGTGTGTGTGTGTGTATGTGTGTGTGTGTATGTGTGTGTGTGTGTGTGTGTGTGTGTGTGTGTGTGTGTGTGTGTGTGTGTGTGTGTGTGTGTGTGTGTATGTGTGTGTGTGTGTGTGGCTGTTTATGTACATGTGTGTGTGTGTGTGTGTGTGTGTGGCTGTTTATGTACGTGTGTGTGTATGTACTATAGCTACCAAAACATTAATTAAGATTAAATACATTTGTAACTCTACTAACATCTCTCATATATCTTTTCCAAACCTATAAATGCACCCAAGTGCGGCTATACTTTATATAATTGTTAACTTATGTATTTCAGTGTTTACAGATGATCCATATATTGTCTTCCATTTCTGAACTGACACACTTGTTTGTTATCCATATTTTCTTTACCATTACTTCAACAATGATAATTCTGACGTATACTTTATCTGGTCTGGTCAACACTCTTATTCCATTATAATTATTATATTCTTTAATGTTCTTTACCCTTTTCTTGTTTTATAAACTTTATGAACATTATGGCCTGGTCACAGACCGGCCACGGGGGCTTTGACCCCCGAAACCCTCTCCAAGTATACTCCAGATATACTCCAAGTATACTCCAGGTATACTCCAGGTATACTCCAGGTATTCCAGTACTTTATTACAACTGCGTCACAAACTTCAATCTTAATGTATTCTAAATTTCCCAGTTTTAACCTTCTTATTGACTTATTTCTTTTATACTGACTGACTGACTGACTCTGTTGCCAGCAGAGTCAGCCGGGCTGACAGCAGAGTCAGCCAGGCTGACAGCAGAGTCAGCCAGGCTGACAGCAGAGTCAGCCAGGCTGACAGCAGAGTCAGCCAGGCTGACAGCAGAGTCAGCCAGGCTGACAGCTGTACCACAGAACTGTGATCTTCT
Organism: Cherax quadricarinatus; assembly: GCF_038502225.1. Taxonomy (NCBI): domain Eukaryota; kingdom Metazoa; phylum Arthropoda; class Malacostraca; order Decapoda; family Parastacidae; genus Cherax; species Cherax quadricarinatus. Next base: position 55,464 of record NW_027196092.1, on the reverse strand, counting down.
TTATTGTGAATTATTATGTAGTCCATACAACTTTTTTCTAATGTTTACTTTTCACTTTCATCTACACACACATATCACTACAAACACACTACTACGAACACACATATATACATACATGTGTACACGTTCTCATAGGCATATTTACACTCTCCCACACCATTCTTTTAAGGGTAATAAGAACATTTCTGATTATATAATTTCAATTTTCTTAAGAATTTGGAATGAGGGTTAAAATATTTTGATAAAATATTTTGGGAAAAAATCGATAAAGGTGAATAAGTGACTAACTTGAGAGACTTGTGGTCAAAACAAAGAATATATTCTTATAAATGATCTTAATGGACACTTTATTCGAGTAGAATTAATTATTAATTAAGTCAGTTTTAACATATACACTGCTCACACGTCTTAAAAACATAAAAAAAACATTCGCCATCACAAATACAAAATAAAAACTTTCGGGATGAAAACGAAAGCTGTCAACTTGGATGATTCAATCTACTGACAATAAGAATTTTGGTGATGACTGCCACAACCTGGCCAGTACGACTGTGTGTTAATGTCTCCCATACTGTTGTTATGTACTGTGATGTTAACATATATTGCACACTGAATGTTGTGGTGCACTATGTAGCAGTAAGTAATGAAAAAGACAATTGTAGAAAGGAACTATTGAATGAAGAAGTTTGTTTCACATGTGAAAGTTCCTCTCTGCTGTTATGTGTTTTTTCACCACCATCGTTATGTTGTGATGTGTATAAAGTATGATACAACAGAGTTAATAACACTCTATGTAACCTGTCTGGTAAATATCTGATAGAAGATTTATTGGTAAAATTCTTTTCTTAGGATTCTGTTGGTAGGATTCAAGTGTATATGACTGAATGCTATTGGAAGAATACCATTGGAATGATTGTTACCAGAAGACTGTTAGTAGAAGACCTCTGGTAGGCTTCTGTTGGAAATGCTGCTGGCAGGACTCTGTTGGTAAAAGACTTAAGGCAGCGGTTCGTATGATACGTATAAGATGAATCAAGTCAGCTGGTATTATACGTCTGCGTGATGGTGGTGTCTCCACGACTTTTTATTTCAGTTCCCTTCTGGTGGGAAAGACTTTTGTCTCTTTGTCACATCACAGATATAATCCTCTAGTAAATTAATGATTGACGATATACATTAGCGAACACATTTGAGGGTGACCATTGTCATTCCATGACTGTATCCTCTTTCGTCCGCAGAAAAACAGTACTCGATGTATAGAAACCTCACAAACCAAAAATACAACGACTAATGCATTCCATGAAGTAAGGAATGGCATCAAGCCCAGCATCTTGACACCAACTGCCAATAAAATGGTGACCAATAGAAAATTCGCTGTGTGGGACAAACTAGGGTTGGAAGGTCGTGATATTGTTCCACAGAGGAAACAAGTATTAAACAACGCAGAATGATATGATTTCCTGGAATAACTGATGTTATTAGATGTTGGGATATGTGGGGACACGTTTAGCAACAAATAATATTGAGAGGAAGCCCAAACGATGATTTTGAAAAATCAAGTGAAACATTTTTATAGCCGAGTATGTGATGGACTGTATAACATAATACAGAATTTTTTCAAAAAATGATGAATAAAAAATTATATACATATATTTATTTATTTATTTATGTTATTTATTTATTTAGTGTAACATCAATTATTGACGACCAGTTTTGAAGTTTACTCTGCCATCAGACACTGCACAAAATCATAGAAGATCAGTTATAAATATTAAGAAAAGATAAAAAATAAAAAGTAGGAATAAAGAGAATTACTTTATTTCTATTTATACAGTTTTATTTTCTTTATTTTTGAGATACTGGAACAAAACAGAGTTCATCTGTCCGTATTTCATAGTTGTCTTGTGTTCCAGCATCCTACGTGGAAACTGACGCCAGGTCTTGTGTTCCAGCATCCTACGTGGAAACTGACGCCAGGTCTTGTGTTCCAGCATCCTACGTGGAAACTGACGCCAGGTCTTGTGTTCCAGCATCCTACGTGGAAACTGACGCCAGGTCTTGTGTTCCAGCATCCTACGTGGAAACTGACGCCAGGTCTTGTGTTCCAGCATCCTACGTGGAAACTGACGCCAGGTCTTGTGTTCCAGCATCCTACGTGGAAACTGACGCCAGGTCTTGTGTTCCAGCATCCTACGTGGAAACTGACGCCAGGTCTTGTGTTCCAGCATCCTACGTGGAAACTGACGCCAGATTTTCACTGTGTGAAGAAGGTCACTGTCTTGACGAAGGGATTTTACATTCCTTTCGTCTATTTATGAGAAATAATTGTCTAATTTATTAGGGCAGGAGATTATGATATCTAATATTCGCTCTTCTCTCGAATGATATTATGGAAAACAATGTTTTCTTTGTTAGTCGGTGGAGTTGTTTTATAATAGTTTTTGCTTGACTTAGTACAAACCTTCTTGGATGTAGTAGTCAGGATGCTCAGCTTTTCTGACCTGTTGGTTTATACTGGAAACTTCTTGATCTAAACGACTTGGGCAGCAAATCCTTGAATATCTTAGGAGCAGACTAGACACAGTTCTTCTTTTAACTTATTTAGAGTGATTGCTGAAATAACTGACACAAATTGTGTTTCCTGCTGGTATTCCTTGTGTTTCCTGCTGGTATTCCTTGTGTTTCCTGCTGGTATTCCTTGTGTTTCCTGCTGGTATCGTTGTTCCACTGGTTAATGCTCATCCTCAAGAATGTATGTCCTGTGGTTCCTTTTCTTAATATATTGTTTATATTTCGCGTAAGTTTTTTAAGGATTAATTAATATTTCGAAATTATCTCTGTTGTATTATATATTTTTGTTGTGTTTCATAATTAGTGTTAAAGTTCACAGTAGTTACTGCACTTACAACTTTCTACTTGTGTTGACTCAACTCCTCAAGTGCTATATTTGCAAAGAAATATTTCTGCATTCATTTTTTCAATGAACCTTTTCAACTTAACCATTAAAGCTGGTAACCATTCAGGTTGGTAAGGGCGACGAAATATGACAGGGATACCTGTCCAGGGCGATGGAGTATGACAGGTAAACCCGTCCAGGGCGATGAAATATGACAGGGAATCTCGTTCAGGGCGAATAAATATGACAGGTAAGCCCGTCCAGGGCGACGAAATATGACGGTGAAACCCGACAAGGACGTCAGTGTTGTACAGGGAAATCTGTTCAGAGCGATGAAATATGACAGTGAAACCTATCCAGGGCGGCGAAATATGACAAGTAAATCCATCCAGTGCGACGAAATATGACAGGGAACCTATAAAAAGCGATGAAATACGATACTGAAACCTATCCAGAGCGATGGAATATGACAGAAACATGTCCAGGGCGCGAAATGTGACAGGGACACCCATCTTGGGCTATTGAATTTGACAAGGAAACCCATCCAAGGCGATGAAATATGAGAGTTTAACCTGTCCATGGAGATGGAAAATATCAGGGAAACCTGTCCGAGACTGTGAAATATGACAGGGAAATCTGTCCAGGAGGTAAAATATGACAGGGAAAGCTGTCCAGGGCGACAATACATCACAGTGAAACCCATCCAGATAGTGAAAATTTGACAGGCAAACAGGTCCAGGCCGACGAAACATGACGAGGAAACCCGCCCAGGGCAACAATATATGAAAGGGAAACCTGTCCAAGGAGAAGAAATCTGACAGGGAAACCTGTCCAGGGAGATGAAATATGACAGGGAAACCTGTCCAGGGAGATGAAATAAGACAGGGAAACCTATCCAGGGAGATGAATTATGACAGGGAAACCTGTCCAGGGAGATGAAATATGACAGGGAAACCTGTCCAGGGAGATGAATTATGACAGGGAAACCTGTCCAGGGAGATGAAATATGACAGGGACACCTGTCCAGGGAGATGAAATATGTCGGAGAAACCCATCCAGGGCAATGGAATATGTCAGGGAAACCCGTCTAGAACGATTGAATATGGAAAGGAAACCTGTCTTGAGCGATGAAATATGACAGCAAAACCTGTCTAGGAACTTTCCATTACGGCGAAATATGAGAGGGAAACCTGAACAGGTCGACGAAATATGACAGTGAAACCTCTAAAAGACGATGAAATATGACAGTGAAATCTGTCTAGAGCGATGGAATATGACAGGAAAACCTGTCCATGGCGGTAAAATATGACAGGGAAACCCGTCTAGAGCGACTGAATATGCAAAGGGAATCTGTCTTGGGCAATGAAATGTGACAGGAAACCTGTCTAATGCGATGGAATATGACAGGGAAACCTGTCCAGGGCGGTAAAATATGACAGAAACACGTCCAGGGCGATGAAATACGACAGTGAAGCCTGTCCAGGGCGATGGAATATGAAAGGGAAACACGTCCAATGCAACGAAATATGACAGAGAAACCTGTAAAGGGCTACGAAATATGACCGGGAAACCCGTCCGGGGCGATGAAATATGAGAGGGAAAACCTATCCAGGGAGACGAAATATGTCAGGAAAAGCTATCCATGGTCACGAAATATGACAGGGAAACCCATCCAAGGAATCAAAAGTTTCCAGTGAAAACTGTTCACGTCGCCGAAATTTCACCAAGAAGCCTGTCCAGAGCGATGAAATATGACAGGTAAACCAATCTAGGGCGATGACATATGACAGGCAAACCTGTCCCGGGCGTCGAAATATGACAAAGAAATCTGTCCAAAGAGACGAAATATGACAAGAAAACCTGCCCTGAGCGTCGAAATATGACAGGGAAACCCATCGATGGCGGTGAAATATGACAGGGAAATTCCGTCCATTGCGATGAAATATGACAGGTAAACCCCTTTAGGGAGACGAAATATGAGAGGGAAACGTATCCAGAACGATGAAATATGACAGGCAAAGCTGTCCAGGACGACGAAATATGAGAGGGAAACCTGTCCAGGGCTACAGTATATGATAGTGAAACCCGTCCAGGGAGTCAAAATCTGACAGGAACACCATTCCAGGGCGACGAAATATGACAAGGAAACCTGTCCTGGGCGACAATATATGTCAGGGAAACATGTACAGAGCGATTAAATATGACAGAAGAACCCGTCAAAGGCAATGAAATATGACAGGGAAATCTGTCCAGGGCGGTAAAATATGACTGGGAAACCAGTCCAGGGCCATGAAATATGACAGGAAAACTGTCTAGGGCGATTGAATATGGAAAGAAAACCTGTCTTCGGCGATGAAATGTGACAGTGAAACCTGTCCAGGAGACAATATATAATAAGGAAACCCCTCTATTACGACGAAATATGTCAGGAAAACCTGTCTAGGGCGAAGAAATAAGACAGGGAAACCCGTCCAGTGCTACGAAATATGACAGGGAAACCTATACAGGGTGATGAAATATGAGAGAAAACCCGGTCAAAGGCAATGAAATATAACAGGGAAACCCCTTCAGGGAGATTGAATATGGAAGGGAAACCTCTCTTCGGCGATGAAATATGGCAGTGAAAACCTGTCTAGGAAGAAAATATGTAACAGGGAAACCGTCCATTATAACTAGATATAACAGGGAAACCTGTAAAGTTCGACGAAGTATAGCAGTGAAACCTCTACAGGTTGACTAAATATGGCAGTGAAACCTCTACAGGTTGACTAAATATGACAGTGAAACCTGTCCAGGGCGATGGAATATGAATGGGAAACCCGTCAAATGCAACGAAATATGACAGGAAAACCTGTGTAGGGCGACGAACCATGACAGGGAAACCCGTCCAGGGCGACAATATATGACCCGTCCATTACGACGAAATATGTGATAAATGGTTTAAGAAAAGCCGACAATATGAAGATTGAGACACTTATGCAACATATGGGAATCTTTATTGAGGAAACGTTTCGCCACACAGTGGCTTCATCAGTCCAATACAAAACAGAAAGGTGTAAGGAGAGGAGGAGTTTGAGGTAATCAGTCCCTCAGCCTGGAGTCGATATGTTCAGTCCATCAATCTTGTAGAATGTACAGCAAAGGGCCGTAAACGTGGCTTATATACTGTAGTTAGGTGAGACGAAGCCACACCTGACAACAGTACATTCAGTACATTCTACAAGATTGATGGACTGAACATATCGACTCCAGGCTGAGGGACTGATTACCTCAAACTCCTCCTCTCCTTACACCTTTCTGCTTTGTATTAGACTGATAAAGCCACTGTGTGGCTAAACGTTTCCTAAATAAAAATTCCCATATGTTGCAAAAGTGCCTCAATCTTCAACGACGAAATGTGTCAGAGAACCCCGTCTAGGGCGTTGAAATATGACAGACAAACGTGTCCAGTTTCTCGAAATTTGACAGGGAAAACTGTCCAATATATATAACAGCTAAATCCGTCCATTACTATCAAATATGAAAGAAAAACCTTTCCAGGGCTACAAAATATAACAAAGAAAACTCTGCAGGGCGACGAAATATTAGAGTGAAACTTCTCTAGTGCGATAGAAAATGACTGGAAACCACGTCCAGGGCCAAGAAATGTGACAGAGAAACCTGTCCATGGTGATGGAATTTGACAGGGAAACCTGTCCAGGACGATGGAATATGACAGGGAAACCTGTCTAGGGCGACGAAACATGAGAGGGAAATCCGTCCAGGTTGATGGAATATGGCAGAGAAACTTGATGAAATATGACAGTGAAACCGTCTTGGGTGAAGAAATATGATAACGAAATCGGTCCAGATTGATGAAATATGACAGGGAAACCTGTCCACGGCGTTGACATATGACAGGAAAATCACTGCAAGGCGATGAAATATGAAAGGAAACCCGTCAAGGGAGTTAAAATTTGACAAGCAAACCCGTCCAGGGAGACTCATTATGAGAAAAGAAACCAGTCGAGGCCGATGGAATATGAGGATGAAACCCCCCACGGCGGTGAAATATGATCGTAAAACCCCTGCAGGACGTCGAAATATGAAAAGGAAACCTCTCAATGGCGTCGAAATATGACAGGGAAACCTGTCCAGGACGACGAAATATGAGAATGAAACCTGACCAGAGCGACGATATATGACAGGGTAGCCCGCACCTGGAGACGTAAGATGACAGGAAAAGCTGTCGAGAACGATGAAATGTCATAGGGAAACCTGTCCAAGGAATTGAAATATGACAGGGAAACCCTTCTGGGCGATGAAATATGACAGGAAAACCCGTCCAGGGAAACGAAATATGACAGGAAAAGCTGTCCAGGGCGACAAAATATGACAGGGAAAAAGGTTGAGGGAGACGAAATATGACAGGGAGAGCTGTTCAGGCGACGAAATATGACAGAGAATCCTGTACAGGATGACGAAATATGACAAGTAAAGATGTCCAGGTCGACAAAATATGACAGGGAAACATATCCAGGGCTGCAAAATATGACATTGAAACCCGTCAAGGACGACAGAATATGACAGGGAGAGGTGTCCAGGCCGACGAAATATCACAGGAAAACCCGTCCAAGGCGTCGAAATTTGAGAGGGAAACCTGTCCAAGGCGATAAAATATGACAGAAAACCCCGTCAAAGCCAATGAAATATGAAATATGACAATGAAACATGTCCAGTTCTTCGAAATTTGACAGGGAAACCTGCCAATGGATATGAAATATGACAGAAAAATCTGTCCAGGACGGTAAAATATGACAATGAAGCTCGTCCAGGGCAATGACAAATGAAAAGGAAACCCCTCTAGGCGATTGAATATGAAAAGGAAACCTGTCTTGGTCGGTGAATTATGAAGAAACCCGTCCAGGGAGACGAAATATGATAGGGAAACTAGCCCAGGGTCAAGAAATATGAACGGGAAACCCGTCAAGGGCGTCGAAATTTAAAAGGGAAACCTGTCCAAAGCTTTGAAATGTGACAGGGAAACCCGTCTAGGGCGTCAAAAATTGACTGGGAAAACTGACCAATATATAACAGGGAAATCCGCCCATTACAACGAAATAAGACAGGGAAATCTTTTCAGGGCGACGAAAAATGACAGTGAAACCTGCATAGTGGGAAGGAAAATGACTGGGAAACCTGTCGAGGGCGAAGAAATGTGACAAAGAAACTTGTCCATGGTGATGGAATTTGACAGGGAAACCTATCCAGAGCTGTAAAATATGACAAGGAAACCCGTCCAGGGTGATGGAATAAGACAGGGAAATCCGTCCAGGGTGCTGGAATATGACAGTGAAACCTGTCCAGAGAGATGAAATATGAAAGGCAAATCCGTATATGGCGATGAAATTTGACAGGAAACCTGCCCAGGGCGTGGACATATGAAAGGGAAGCCACTCCAGAGCGATGGAATATGACAGGAAAACGGTCCATGGAGTCAAAATTTGACAAGCAAACCCGTCCAGGGCGACTCATTATGAGAGGAGAAACGTATCCATGGCGATGGAATATAAGAGTGAAACCCATCCAGGGCGATGGAATATGAGAGGAAAATCGTCCAGGATGGCGAAATATGACAAGAAAAGTTATCCAAGCGACGAAATATGATAGGAACGCCCGTCTAGGGCGTGGAAAATTGACAGGGAAACCAGTCCAGGACTGTGCAATATGACAGGGGAACGAAAAGTTACTGGGAAACCCACTTAGGGAGGCTGAATATGAAAGGGAAAGAAATTCAGGGCGATGATATGTGACAGGAAAACCTGTCCAGGGTGATGAAATATGACAGGGAAACCTGTCCAGAGCGTCGAGATTTGACAGGGAAACCTGTCCAGGGCGAAGGACTATGACAAGTAAACCTGTCCAGGGCGATGAAATATGACACTGTGAGCATTAAAATGGTATAAAATACCGACAGGTTGATAGGTAAGACACATATGCAACAGGTATCTTTATTTCGAAACTGACCTTCCAACGACAATATTCTCACCTCTTCTAGTGGCCTACATCTCACCTCCTGGCGGTATATAAGGCTCCATCCTGTCACTTCAACTCCATATTGTTTCAGACTATTGAACAATACTCTTCTCCAGACTTAGGGACTGACCACCTCAAAACTTCAAGGGTGATGGACTGATTACATCGTCTTCAAGTATCTTCTGCTTCTATCAACTTTTCTGTACTCGACTGAAGAAGCCTACTGTGTAGGCGAAACGTTTCGAAATAAAGATACCTAACTGTTGCATATGTGTTTTACCTAACAAATATGACACTGAAATATGACAGGGAAACCTGTGCAGAGCGTCGTGATTTGACTGGAAAACCCTTTCTGGGCGACGAAATATGACAAAGAAAGCTGTCCAGGCTACGAAATGTGACCGGGAAAGCCGTCCGTGACGATAAAACATGGCAGGGAAACCTGTCCAGGTCGTCGATAATTTGTAGGGAATCCCGTCCAAAGCGGCGAAATATGGCAGGAAACCTGTCTAGGACTATGAAAGATGACCGTGAAACATTTCCAGGGCCACTATATATGAGTGTTAAACCCGTCAAGGGAGTCAAATCCGTCCAGAGCGACGAAATATGACAGGGAATCCTGTATAAGGCGTTGAAATATGAGAGTGAAACCCGTCCTGGGCTACAATATATGACAGGTAGATCCGTCCAGGGAGAGGAAATGTGACAGGGAAACCTGTCCACTGCGAAGAAATATGACAGTGGGCGAAAAAATATGACAGTGATACCTGTCAATGGTGTCGATATATGACAGTGAAACCTGTCCAGTGTGATGAAATATGACAGGCCAACTCGTCTATGACGATGAAATTTGACAGGCAAAAACGTCCATGGTGGTGAAATATGACATGGATACTCTTCCAGGGCGAAGAAATATGACAGGGATAACCGTCTAGGGCGAAGAAACACGACAGTGAAGGCTCTTTAGTGTTATGGAATATGAGAAGAAACCCAAAAAAGGAGACAATATATGACAGGGAAACCTGTCTAGGTGGTCGAAATAAGACAGTAAAAAGTGTCTAGGGCCATGAAAAATTAAAGGGAAACGTGTCCAGGGCGTCGAAATGTGACAGGGAAATTCATCCAGGGAGACAAAAATATGAAAGAGAAACCCGTCTATTGCGATGGAATATGACAGGGAAATCCGTCCAGGGCTACGAAATATGACAGGGACACATGTCCAGACCGACTGGATATTACAGGGTAACCTGTTCTGGGCGTTGAAATATGACATGTAATCCGTCCAAATGGATTAAATATGAGAGGAAAACCCGTCCAGGGAGTCAAAATATTACAGGGAAACTCGTGCAGGGAGACGACATGTGGTCTTCTGCTAAAACTGTCTTCCCTATTTCCAACTTTAACAGTCGCCGTCTGGTTGAATCCTCCTTAATACACAACTTTCCTTCCATAAATCTTAGTGGTGGCTTCGTCTCTGTAGATGTCTTCCTCTCCCACTACATTGTAAAATGTTCCAAACTTCACAACACTCCTAACTTAACCTCATTCCTCCTTTTTCTTCTTCTCCCTCTTCCCCTTTCTTCTTTCATTTTTCTCCTTTGCGTTGTCTTTCTTTTGCCCTGTGTATTCGTTCCTTATTTATTTATTTATTTATTCCCCCCCCCTTCGGTGTTCTTGCTCTTACCCTCTGTGGGCACCAGCTCCCTTGCAGTGCTCCTCTTTCTTAGTATTTGACTGACTCCTACTCTTACTACCTCCCCACAAGTACTACCTTCCACCTCCACTACTACCACTACTACTACCACCTCCTGTCTTTATATGCCCATCCTGCTCTCCTTTTCGTTAGTGTGACTTTGTAAATGGTCCAAGTGGTATCGAAACATCGTCGTAAGCTTCTCTCTTCTATGTGCGGGTTATTTGTGTAGGGCGATGAAATACGACAGTGAAGTCAGGGTTTTGAAATATGAGAGGGAAACCCGTCCAGGGCGATAAAATATGATAGGGAAAACTGTGAAATGCAATGGAATATCACAAGGAAATCCTTCAAGGGGACTTAATATGACAAAGAAATCTGTGGAGATCAACAATATATAACACTGAAACCTGTCCACGACGACGAAATATGACAGTGAAACCTTCCCAGGGAGACGAAATATGACAGGGAAATCCATTCTAGGGCGATGAAAAGTGGCAGGGAAAACTGTCCAATACGATGGAATATCGCAGGGAAATCCTTCCAGGGGACTGAATATGACAAAGACACCTGACCAGATCGGCAATATATACATTGAAACCCGTCCAGGGCTATATGAAAAGTGAAACCTGTCCAGGGTGATGGAGCATGAAAGGAAAACGTGACCAGGGAGGTAAAATATGAGAGGGAAACCTGTCATGGGCGACGAATTATGACAGGAAAACCTGTCCAGGGCGATGTAATATAACAAGTAAACCCGTCCAGGGAGACGAGATATGACAGGGAAACCTGTCAAGGGCGATGGAATATGACAAGGAAACCTGTCTAAGGCAACGGAATATGGGAGAAAAACCCGTCTAGGGCGATGGAATATGAGAGGGAAATCTGTCCAGGGCGATGAATTATGAAAGGGAAACGTGTCTAGAACGTCGAAATATGATTGGGAAACCCGTCCATAAAGGTGAAATATAACAGGGAAACTCATCCAGAGCCATGAAATATGACCGGGAAACCCGTCGATGACGACGAAATAAAACAGTGAAACCCTTCCAATGCGATGAAATATGACAGGGAAACCTGTCTAGGACGATGAAATATGAAAGAGAAACCTGTCCAGGCGACGATATGTGACAGGTAAACCCGTCCAGGGCGACGAAATATGACAGGGAAACTCGTCTATGGTGACGAAATATTACAGGGAAAGCTGCCCAGGGTGACGAAACATGACAGGGAAACCCGTCCAGTGCGACGAAATATGACAGGGAAACCCATCCACGGTCACGAAACATGACAGGGAAACTTTTCCAGGGCGTCAAAATTTAACACGGAAACCTGTCCAAAGAGATCAAATATAACAGGGAAATCTGTCCTGGGAGACGAAATATGACAGGGAAACCTGTCCAGGGCGATGAAGTATGAAAAGTAAACCCGTCCTGAGCTACGAAATATGATAAAGAAACCTGTCCAGGGCAATGAAATTTAACAATGAAACTTTTCCAGGGCGACGAAATATGACAGGGAAACACATCCAGGGCGACGAAATATGACAGGGAAACACATCCAGGGCGACGAAATATGACAGGGAAACACATCCAGGGCGACGAAATACGACAGGGAATCCCGTACTGAACGATGAAATATATGGCAGCTTCCTTATTCTTGCCTTATTCTTGCCGAATAATGCAATCGAAAATTTGTGTTTGGAATAATTTCCCAAAAATCATTCTGAACCTAACGAAAAAATATATTTCATTTTGTTTGTTTATTTTTAAATAATTTTCAACTTATCTAAAATATATTTAGTTGGATTAGGCTAAATAAAATTGCGCTTTTTATAATTATGTTAGGTAAGTTTTCTAAGGTTCATTTGGTACAAAATTATCATTTTTTCATAAACATAAATGAAGAAAAATATCTTTCAACTTATAAGAGAAAATTTTAGAGATGATTTAATTTTAAATGACTTTTTGCTAATTGACCACTTTTACCTATTATGCACGAATATCTATCAATATATCTCTCCATCTATATATATATGTACACACACACACACACACACACACACACACACACACACACACACACACACACACACACACACACACACACACACACACACACACACACACACACACACACACACACACACACACACACACATATATATATATATATATATATATATATATATATATATATATATATATATATATATATATATATATATATATATATATATATATATATATATATATAACAACCTGTCGGTATTTTATACCATTTTAATGTTCATATATATATATATATATATATATATATATATATATATATATATATATATATATATATATATATATATATATATATATATATATATATATATATATATATATATGTATAATATAATATAATATATAGGGAGGTACCACCTCGAGAATTGTCCTGGGGACCCTCATCCTCAGGGAAAACTCAAGGTTCTCCCTGAAACTGTTTGAGAATTAGGAACTATAGAAACAATATGAACTAGGAACTATAAAAACAATACATCAAATTAAGGCATATAAGAGTCAAGACTGTGTGTGTGTGTGTGTGTGTGTGTGTGTGTGTGTGTGTGCAAGAGAAGCCACGGGGGGTGGAAATCTTTAGCTCAAGTACTTTCACACTTCTCAGTGCGTCATCAGGAGCTATGCAATGCTTGAAGGGAAATACTACTCAAAAACAAGGCATGGCAATGAGAAATCCCCCTAGCCCCTTACTCAGCAACGTGTATATGGAATTCTATGAGAAGAGACGTCTTAAAGATATTCTCATAGATAAAGCTAGTTGGGTCAAATACGAAGATGATGCTCTCTGCCTATGGCCTACAGAGCACAACATTGATTAGTTCGTACCTAGACTTAATGGACTAGTACCTTCCATTAAGTTCACCACAGAACATGAAATAAACAACACTTTGCCTTTCCTAGATGTTTTAATCTATCGTATTGATAGAAAATTCAAATTTATAGTTTAGAGGAAGTGTACAAATGTGCCGTCATACTTTCACTACTATTCCAATCATGAAACTCGGGTAAAAAGGAGTTTGTTCCTCACAGTGTTCTTGAGAGCCTTGCGAATCTGCAGTCCAGAGTACTTAGAGGACCAAATCAGCAAGATATTCAACATAGCCACAAAACTGAGATATCCAAGGTATTTTGTCGAGAAGGCACTAATGTCAGCAAGAAAGACTTTCTACAGGACTGAACCTAAGGAAGTGATGACCAGGAAAAATGTACTAGTTTTACCATACAATGAGAACCTGGTTTGCCTGCGTGAGGCAATTAAAAAGATCAGTATAAACCTTGCTTTCAAAAGCAATAGGACAGTGGAACAACAGCTGGTTAAAAACACATCCTCCAACATAGTTGGTGATGTTTACAAGGTCCCATGTATTCAGTGTCCTCTCTCATATATAGGTCAAACAGGTAAAACTAGTTGTTCTCAGGGTGGGTAGATGCAGTAGTTGTTCTCAGGGTGGGTAGATGCAGTAGTTGTTCTCAGGGTGGGTAGATGCAGTAGTTGCTCTCAGGGTGGGTAGATGCAGTAGTTTTTCTCAGGGTGGGTAGATGCAGTAGTTGTTCTCAGGGTGGGTAGATGCAGTATCTGTTCTCAGGGTGGGTAGACGCAGTAGTTGTTCTCAGGGTGGGTAGATGCAGTAGTTGTTCTCAGGGTGGGTAGATGCAGTAGTTGTTCTCAGGGTGGGTAGATGTAGTAGTTGTTCTCAGGGTGGGTAGATGCAGTAGTTGTTCTCAGGGTGGGTAGATGCAGTAGTTGTTCTCAGGGTGGGTAGATGCAGTAGTTGTTCTCAGGGTGGGTAGATGCAGTAGTTGTTCTCAGGGTGGGTAGATGCAGTAGTTGTTCTCAGGGTGGGTAGATGCAGTAGTTGTTCTCAGGGTGGGTAGATGCAGTAGTTGTTCTCAGGGTGGGTAGATGCAGTAGTTGTTCTCAGGGTGGGTAGATGCAGTAGTTGTTCTCAGGGTGGGTAGATGCAGTAGTTGTTCTCAGGGTGGGTAGATGCAGTAGTTGTTCTCAGGGTGGGTAGATGCAGTAGTTGTTCTCAGGGTGGGTAGATGCAGTAGTTGTTCTCAGGGTGGGTAGATGCAGTAGTTGTTCTCAGGGTGGGTAGATGCAGTAGTTGTTCTCAGGGTGGGTAGATGCAGTAGTTGTTCTCAGGGTGGGTAGATGCAGTAGTTGTTCTCAGGGTGGGTAGATGCAGTAGTTGTTCTCAGGGTGGGTAGATGCAGTAGTTGGGTGGGTAGATGCAGTCTCAGGGTGGGTAGATGCAGTAGTTGTTCTCAGGGTGGGTAGATGCAGTAGTGGGTAGTTCTCAGGGTGGGTAGATGCAGTAGTTGTTCTCAGGGTGGGTAGATGCAGTAGTTGTTCTCAGGGTGGGTAGATGCAGTAGTTGTTCTCAGGGTGGGTAGATGCAGTAGTTGTTCTCAGGGTGGGTAGATGCAGTAGTTGTTCTCAGGGTGGGTAGATGCAGTTGTTCTCAGGGTGGGTAGATGCAGTAGTTGTTCTCAGGGTGGGTAGATGCAGTAGTTGTTCTCAGGGTGGGTAGATGCAGTAGTTGTTCTCAGGGTGGGTAGATGCAGATGTTCTCAGGGTGGGTAGATGCAGTAGTTGTTCTCAGGGTGGGTAGATGCAGTAGTTGTTCTCAGGGTGGGTAGATGCAGTAGTTGTTCTCAGGGTGGGTAGATGCAGTAGTTGTTCTCAGGGTGGGTAGATGCAGTAGTTGTTCTCAGGGTGGGTAGATGAAGTGGTTGTTCTCAGGGTGAGTAGATGCAGTAGTTGTTCTCAGTGTGGGTAGATGCAGTAGTTGTTCTCAGGGTGGGTAGATGCAGTAGTTGTTCTCAGGGTGGGTAGATGGGTGGGTAGATGCAGTAGTTGTTCTCAGGGTGGGTAGATGCAGTAGTTGTTCTCAGGGTGGGTAGATGCAGTAGTTGTTCTCAGGGTGGGTAGATGCAGTAGTTGTTCTCAGGGTGGGTAGATGCAGTAGTTGTTCTCAGGGTGGGTAGATGCAGTAGTTGTTCTCAGGGTGGGTAGATGCAGTAGTTGTTCTCAGGGTGGGTAGATGCAGTAGTTGTTCTCAGGGTGGGTAGATGCAGTAGTTGTTCTCAGGGTGGGTAGATGCAGTAGTTGTTCTCAGGGTGGGTAGATGCAGTGGGTAGATGTTTGTCAGGGTGGGTAGATGCAGTAGTTGTTCTCAGGGTGGGTAGATGCAGTAGTTGTTCTCAGGGTGGGTAGATGCAGTAGTTGTTCTCAGGGTGGGTAGATGCAGTAGTTGTTCTCAGGGTGGGTAGATGCAGTAGTTGTTCTCAGGGTGGGTAGATGCAGTAGTTGTTCTCAGGGTGGGTAGATGCAGTAGTTGTTCTCAGGGTGGGTAGATGCAGTAGTTGTTCTCAGGGTGGGTAGATGCAGTAGTTGTTCTCAGGGTGGGTAGATGCAGTAGTTGTTCTCAGGGTGGGTAGATGCAGTAGTTGTTCTCAGGGTGGGTAGATGCAGTAGTTGTTCTCAGGGTGGGTAGATGCAGTAGTTGTTCTCAGGGTGGGTAGATGCAGTAGTTGTTCTCAGGGTGGGTAGATGCAGTAGTTGTTCTCAGGGTGGGTAGATGCAGTAGTTGGGTAGATGCAGTAGTCTCAGGGTGGGTAGATGCAGTAGTTGTTCTCAGGGTGGGTAGATGCAGTAGTTGTTCTCAGGGTGGGTAGATGCAGTAGTTGTTCTCAGGGTGGGTAGATGCAGTAGTTGTTCTCAGGGTGGGTAGATGCAGTAGTTGTTCTCAGGGTGGGTAGATGCAGTAGTTGTTCTCAGGGTGGGTAGATGCAGTAGTTGTTCTCAGGGTGGGTAGATGCAGTAGTTGTTCTCAGGGTGGGTAGATGCAGTAGTTGTTCTCAGGGTGGGTAGATGCAGTAGTTGTTCTCAGGGTGGGTAGATGCAGTAGTTGTTCTCAGGGTGGGTAGATGCAGTAGTTGTTCTCAGGGTGGGTAGATGCAGTAGTTGTTCTCAGGGTGGGTAGATGCAGTAGTTGTTCTCAGGGTGGGTAGATGCAGTAGTTGTTCTCAGGGTGGGTAGATGCAGTAGTTGTTCTCAGGGTGGGTAGATGCAGTAGTTGTTCTCAGGGTGGGTAGATGCAGTAGTTGTTCTCAGGGTGGGTAGATGCAGTAGTTGTTCTCTGGGTGGGTAGTTGTTGTTCTCAGGGTGGGTAGATGCAGTAGTTGTTCTCAGGGTGGGTAGATGCAGTAGTTGTTCTCAGGGTGGGTAGATGCAGTAGTTGTTCTCAGGGTGGGTAGATGCAGTAGTTGTTCTCAGGGTGGGTAGATGCAGTAGCTGTTCTCAGGGTGGGTAGATGCAGTAGTTATTCTCAGGGTGGGTAGATGCAGTAGTTGTTCTCAGGGTGGGTAGATGCAGTAGTTGTTCTCATCATGGGTAGATGCAGTAGTTGTTCTCAGGGTGGGTAGATGAAGTAGTTCTCAGGGTGGGTAGATGAAGTAGCTGTTCTCAGGGTGGGTAGATGCAGTAGTTGTTCTCAGGGTGGGTAGATGCAGTGGTTGTTCTCAGGGTGGGTAGATGCAGTAGTTGTTCTCAGGGTGGGTAGATGCAGTAGTTGTTCTCAGGGTGGGTAGATGCAGTAGTTGTTCTCAGGGTGGGTAGATGCAGTAGTTGTTCTCAGGGTGGGTAGATGCAGTAGTTGTTCTCAGGGTGGGTAGATGCAGTAGTTGTTCTCAGGGTGGGTAGATGCAGTAGTTGTTCTCAGGGTGGGTAGATGCAGTAGTTGTTCTCAGGGTGGGTAGATGCAGTAGTTGTTCTCAGGGTGGGTAGATGCAGTAGTTGTTCTCAGGGTGGGTAGATGCAGTAGTTGTTCTCAGGGTGGGTAGATGCAGTAGTTGTTCTCAGGGTGGGTAGATGCAGTAGTTGTTCTCAGGGTGGGTAGATGCAGTAGTTGTTCTCAGGGTGGGTAGATGCAGTAGTTGTTCTCAGGGTGGGTAGATGCAGTAGTTGTTCTCAGGGTGGGTAGATGCAGTAGTTGTTCTCAGGGTGGGTAGATGCAGTAGTTGTTCTCATCGTGGGTAGATGCAGTAGTTGTTCTCAGGGTGGGTAGATGTAGTAGTTCTCATGGTGGGTAGATGCAGTAGCTGTTCTCAGGGTGGGTAGATGCAGTAGTTGTTCTCAGGGTGGGTAGATGCAGTAGTTGTTCTCAGGGTGGGTAGATGGAGTAGTTGTTCTCAGGGTGGGTAGATGCAGTAGTTGTTCTCAGGGTGGGTAGATGCAGTAGTTGTTCTCAGGGTGGGTAGATGCAGTAGTTGTTCTCAGGGTGGGTAGATGCAGTAGTTGTTCTCAGGGTGGGTAGATGCAGTAGTTGTTCTCAGGGTGGGTAGATGCAGTAGTTGTTCTCAGGGTGGGTAGATGCAGTAGTTGTTCTCAGGGTGGGTAGATGCAGTAGTTGTTCTCAGGGTGGGTAGATGCAGTAGTTGTTCTCAGGGTGGGTAGATGCAGTAGTTGTTCTCAGAGTGGGTAGATGCAGTAGTTGTTCTCAGGGTGGGTAGATGCAGTAGTTGTTCTCAGGGTGGGTAGATGCAGTAGTTGTTCTCAGGGTGGGTAGATGCAGTAGTTGTTCTCAGGGTGGGTAGATGCAGTAGCTGTTCTCAGTTAGATGCAGTAGTTGTTCTCAGGGTCAGGGTGGGTAGATGCAGTGGTTGTTCCCAGGGTGGGTAGATGCAGTAGTTGTTCTCAGGGTGGGTAGATGCAGTAGTTGTTCTCAGGGTGGGTAGATGCAGTAGTTGTTCTCAGTAGTTGTTCTCAGCGTGGGTAGATGCAGTAGTTGTTCTCAGGGTGGGTAGATGCAGTAGTTGTTCTCAGGGTGGGTAGATGCAGTAGTTGTTCTCAGGGTGGGTAGATGGTAGGGTGGGTAGATGCAGTAGTTGTTCTCAGGGTGGGTAGATGCAGTAGTTGTTCTCAGGGTGGGTAGATGCAGTAGTTGTTCTCAGGGTGGGTAGATGCAGTAGTTGTTCTCAGGGTGGGTAGATGCAGTAGTTGTTCTCAGGGTGGGTAGATGCAGTAGTTGTTCTCAGGGTGGGTAGATGCAGTAGTTGTTCTCAGGGTGGGTAGATGCAGTAGTTGTTCTCAGGGTGGGTAGATGCAGTAGTTGTTCTCAGGGTGGGTAGATGTAGTAGTTGTTCTCAGGGTGGGTAGATGCAGTAGTTGTTCTCAGGGTGGGTAGATGCAGTAGTTGTTCTCAGGGTGGGTAGATGCAGTAGTTGTTCTCAGGGTGGGTAGATGCAGTAGTTGTTCTCAGGGTGGGTAGATGCAGTAGTTGTTCTCAGGGTGGGTAGATGCAGTAGTTGTTCTCAGGGTGGGTAGATGCAGTAGTTGTTCTCAGGGTGGGTAGATGCAGTAGTTGTTCTCAGGGTGGGTAGATGCAGTAGTTGTTCTCAGGGTGGGTAGATGCAGTAGTTGTTCTCAGGGTGGGTAGATGCAGTAGTTGTTCTCAGGGTGGGTAGATGCAGTAGTTGTTCTCAGGGTGGGTAGATGCAGTAGTTGTTCTCAGGGTGGGTAGATGCAGTAGTTGTTCTCAGCGTGGGATGCAGTATGTTCTCAGGGTGGGTAGATGCAGTTGTTGTTCTCAGGGTGGGTAGATGCAGTAGTTGTTCTCAGGGTGGGTAGATGCAGTAGTTGTTCTCAGGGTGGGTAGATGCAGTAGTTGTTCTCAGGGTGGGTAGATGCAGTAGTTGTTCTCAGGGTGGGTAGATGCAGTAGTTGTTCTCAGGGTGGGTAGATGCAGTAGTTGTTCTCAGGGTGGGTAGATGCAGTAGTTGTTCTCAGGGTGGGTAGATGCAGTAGTTGTTCTCAGGGTAGATGCAGTAGATGCAGGGTAGATGCAGTAGTTGTTCTCAGGGTGGGTAGATGCAGTAGTTGTTCTCAGGGTGGGTAGATGCAGTAGTTGTTCTCAGGGTGGGTAGATGCAGTAGTTGTTCTCAGGGTGGGTAGATGCAGTAGTTGTTCTCAGGGTGGGTAGATGCAGTAGTTGTTCTCAGGGTGGGTAGATGCAGTAGTTGTTCTCAGGGTGGGTAGATGCAGTAGTTGTTCTCAGGGTGGGTAGATGCAGTAGTTGTTCTCAGGGTGGGTAGATGCAGTAGTTGTTCTCAGGGTGGGTAGATGCAGTAGTTGTTCTCAGGGTGGGTAGATGCAGTAGTTGTTCTCAGGGTGGGTAGATGCAGTAGTTGTTCTCAGGGTGGGTAGATGCAGTAGGGTGGGTTGATGCTGTTGTTGTTCTCAGGGTGGGTAGATGCAGTAGTTGTTCTCAGGGTGGGTAGATGCAGTAGTTGTTCTCAGGGTGGGTAGATGCAGTAGTTGTTCTCAGGGTGGGTAGATGCAGTAGTTGTTCTCAGGGTGGGTAGATGCAGTAGTTGTTCTCAGGGTGGGTAGATGCAGTAGGGTTGGTAGATGCAGTAGTTGTTCTCAGGGTGGGTAGATGCAGTAGTTGTTCTCAGGGTGGGTAGATGCAGTAGTTGTTCTCAGGGTGGGTAGATGCAGTAGTTGTTCTCAGGGTGGGTAGATGCAGTAGTTGTTCTCAGGGTGGGTAGATGCAGTAGTTGTTCTCAGGGTGGGTAGATGCAGTAGTTGTTCTCAGGGTGGGTAGATGCAGTAGTTGTTCTCAGGGTGGGTAGATGCAGTAGTTGTTCTCAGGGTGGGTAGATGCAGTAGTTGTTCTCAGGGTGGGTAGATGCAGTAGTTGTTCTCAGGGTGGGTAGATGCAGTAGTTGTTCTCAGGGTGGGTAGATGTAGTAGTTCTCATGGTGGGTAGATGCAGTAGCTGTTCTCAGGGTGGGTAGATGCAGTAGTTGTTCTCAGGGTGGGTAGATGCAGTGGTTGTTCTCAGGGTGGGTAGATGCAGTGGTTGTTCTCAGGGTGGGTAGATGCAGTAGTTGTTCTCAGGGTAAGTAGATGGGTAGATGTAGTAGTGTTCTCAGGGGGTAGATGCAGTGGTTGTTCTGAGGGTGGGTAGATGCAGTAGTTGTTCTCAGGGTGGGTAGATGCAGTAGATGCAGTTGTTCTCAGGGTGGGTAGATGCAGTAGTTGTTCTCAGGGTGGGTAGATGCAGTAGTTGTTCTCAGGGTGGGTAGATGCAGTAGTTGTTCTCAGGGTGGGTAGATGCAGTAGTTGTTCTCAGGGTGGGTAGATGCAGTAGTTGTTCTCAGGGTGCGTAGATGCAGTAGTTCTCAGGGTGGGTAGATGCAGTAGTTGTTCTCAGGGTGGGTAGATGCAGTAGTTGTTCTCAGGGTGGGTAGATGCAGTAGGGTGGGTAGATGCAGTCTTCTCAGGGTGGGTAGATGCAGTAGTTGTTCTCAGGGTGGGTAGATGCAGTAGTTGTTCTCAGGGTGGGTAGATGCAGTAGTTGTTCTCAGGGTGGGTAGATGCAGTAGTTGTTTTCAGGGTGGGTAGATGCAGTAGTTGTTCTCAGGGTGGGTAGATGCAGTAGTTGTTCTCAGGGTGGGTAGATGCAGTAGTTGTTCTCAGGGTGGGTAGATGCAGTAGTTGTTCTCAGGGTGGGTAGATGCAGTAGTTGTTCTCAGGGTGGGTAGATGCAGTAGTTGTTCTCAGGGTGGGTAGATGCAGTAGTTGTTCTCAGGGTGGGTAGATGCAGTAGTTGTTCTCAGGGTGGGTAGATGCAGTAGTTGTTCTCAGGGTGGGTAGATGCAGTAGTTGTTCTCAGGGTGGGTAGATGCAGTAGGGTGGGTGATTCTCAGGGTGGGTAGATGCAGTAGTTGTTCTCAGGGTGGGTAGATGAAGTAGCTGTTCTCAGGGTGGGTAGATGCAGTAGTTGTTCTCAGGGTTTTTTGAAATAATTTACCCTAATTTAAATCAATATAATTATATTTATACGTCTATAACATTTGTGTGCCTTCTTGGTCTTTAATCAAATTTTAATGTTATATACTAAGCCACAATAAAATGTGACATTAGTTGCACTTGTGTTCTTTTACTTAACACATTGTAGTATTAATGTTCGTAATTCTTCCAACATTAATACTAAGCTTAGATAAAACTTACTTGCTTACTGTACTTTCTTGAAGGTGGTCAGTGTAAGACTGAGTAGGTTTTAATTTACTTTTATGGAAGAAAAACTTGAAAAGGTTGAAGTTGTACTTTACGAGCGATAATTTCTGAGTATTGCATCTGACTCCCTTCAGCCCTTTCATACCGATAACTTCCTTACCGATAACTTCCATACCGATAGCATCCATACCCATAACTTCCATACCGATAACTTCCATACCCATAACTTCCTATTTCAACTTGTGCTTTTGTGTTTTAGGATATTGGTCTCTCAAAGGTTTGAAATAGATTTGGGTTGCATATGTTATAATTTACCAGTTTTATTGAAAAAAATTGGTTATTACTTTATATATGACGACTTGTGAATACCTCTTTTGATTCATATCAAATATTCAGTCCTAATATTTAAATTCATTATCAACCTATGCTGCACTCCGCACTTTTCCAATGACTTACACTGAGGCACAGGTGACTGATGTTATGGAATACGGGGATACATTGCTTAGATCGAACAGAGCCCAAAATGCTTCTAGTTGAGGATACGTTTTGCCCAACAGTGGATTCTTCAGAGAGTTTATATAGTGGCGGAGATCAGGTCAAAGTCAGTGGAAGGTAACTTGCGAGGAGGGAAATGGACGGAGCTAGGTGATGGCTGTCTTCTGCTCTGACAAATAATATTATGCTAATTTTTTTTAAATAACAATTTTCCCTGTATTCTGTGTTAAGGTGGTGTATGTGGCGATGAGTGATGACGCTCGACACCGTCTGTTGCAACGATTAGACTCACTGATGACTAATTTGGTATTCTTTAAGTCCACGAGAAGTCCACAGGGGTTTCTATGAATAACACAATGATTGTTCAAGTCAATAATCTGGCAAGCGTAGCGGTGCTCATAGTTTGTGTGCTACTTCTTATGATTTCCCTAACATAAATTTTGTCAGACGACCTACATGGAAGGATGCAAACCCAGCACTGGTTTCATGGTGTTATCTGTTTTCATTAGCTACGAGAACCTTAATTGTTTTGTAAGAAAGGTGTGCCATTGTTGCATCACTCTTACCAATATAATATTGTATGTTCACAGTGGTTTGGCTACCAATCAGGACCCTGAGTCTCTTCGTGGTGCGTTGTTGCTTAGCAGTGTTAGTAATTTTTTCTGCCTATGTCCTACAGTCAGTGATAAACGGGGACGGGTAATGTAGATGATTGGAGAAAATATTGTGTATATAACTACACTCTTATAAATAATGTTAAATGGTGATACATAAAGCCCTCAAAAACGAAGCAATTACGACGACCTTCTTAATGCATGTGTTGTGGTGTGAGAAGAAATGTAAAAAGTCGTCTTTGTTAGTTGGTTTTCTTTACACCTAGAACTCCAGTATGTTCCTCTCCTATACAGAACTTAATGGAAGGTTCTATGATATTTAAGAGTTCTGCAGTGTTGAGGCATCTTGGGGCGATGACCAAGACATCGTCAACATTGTTTAACTAAGTAACACTGTCTGGTATGTAAGGTGTTACTCTCCTCCTCCTCCAGGTGCTAATGAGATTTTATTTGATCCCCTTTAAGATATAACTAATAGTTCCAAAGGCATTTAAATCCTTCTCCTCCTGCTCCGTAATCTGCAAATCTATACAGTTATTAGACAATATTCAGATAGTGAGAAGTTTAATACAAAACTGTTCGGATCATTGGTCTTGCTCAAGCTTCCTTTGTATACGATGTTCATAGATAAGTTACATACGAGCTCACATCCCCATGAACCTTGCTCTTGTGTTTACATTTTCCATGTCTATAGTTTCCAGGTTCAGTCCCTCAGTATCTTAAATCAGATGTTAGAGGGTATGAGTGGATCCTTGACTTCATCCATTTAAATCTTCTGCAAGAGTAGCTCAGGATGGAGGGATGACCTAACTCATTCCTCTTGTGAATCTGTCAGTTTCGCTCTCCTTTGTCTCCACGGCTTCTTCCCTCACTCGTCCTTTACCTGTATCCTTCATTCCTTCCCTTCCTCCACTAGTCATGTATTTGCAAGTCTTGTATCACTGAGATGTTGACCAGTATCTCAAAATTTCAACCAGCTTCTCTCACTCCTGAAATTATCACTGAGAAATATAAAATGTACTCTGTAATCTGACTTAAATTTGATTTGTAATCTATCTTCAGTCCAATTCTCTAAATAACATTGTAATATAGCTAACCTTATATTTTTTCTTTATTTTCTTAATTAAGGGAATGTATTTTTCTCAAAATCATCCTTTGAGCTTCCTCTCACTACTATTGTTCCTAAACGTGACCCCACATCAAATAATATTTATCATTCCAGGATATCACATAGTTTTGCGTTTCTTAATTTTAAGTAAAAAATAAAATTTTTCTGTTGATTAATTCTGGTTTAATTTGTGGAACAATATCCCGACCTTCCAACTCCAGTATGTCCAGCACAGCGAATTTTCTATTGGTCACCATTTTATTAGAAGTTGGTGTCAAGCTGCTGGGCTTGGTGCCATTCCTTACTTCTTGGAATGTATTAGTCGTTGTATTTGAGATTTGCGAGGTTTCTGTTTAATGAGTATTGTTTTTCTGCTAACGAAATAGGACACAGAGATGGAATGATAATGGTCATCATCCTCTACTCATATAAATCATCCATCATTAATTTACTAGAGGAAGTATCTGCACCGATTACATCTGCAGTGTGAGAAAAAGAGACAAAATTCTCTTTTCCACCAGGAAGGAACTGAAAAAAAATTCGCTGAAAGGAAAACCTCCGTGGAGACACCACGATCACGCAGACGTATAATACCAGCTGATTTGATTCATCTTATACGTAACAAACGAACCGCTACATCAAGTCTTTTACCAACAGAGTCCTGCCAGCACTATTTCCAACAGAAACCTACATGACGTCTTCTACCAAGAGTTTTCTGGTAACAATACCGTCCAGTCTTATACACTTGAATCCTACCAACAGAATCCTAAGAAAAGAATCCTGCCAATAAGTCTTCTATCAGGTACTTGCCAAACAGATTACATAGAGTGTTATTAGCTCTGGTGTAGCAGACAGACTTCATACACATCACAACACAACGATGGTGGTGATAAAACACATCATAACAGAGAGGAACTTTCACCTGTGAAACAAACTTCTTCATTCAATAGTTACCTTCTACAAAAGTGTCTTTTTCATCACTTTGTGCCATATATCTCTGCAACATAGTGCACCACAACATTCAGTGTGCAATATATAACGTACACGGTGTACAGGATCCTGAACGATTCCTTATTGAGATGTCGGAATGCTGTTCTGAGGTTTGCTAGTCGCCCATATGCTGCAGCAGTTATTTGGTTGTTGTGCGCTTCAGGAGATGTGCCTGGTGTTATACTCACCCCCAAGATCTTTTTCCTTGAATATGGTTTGTAGTCTCTGGTCCCCTAGACTGTATTCCGTCTGCGGTCTTCTTTTCCCTTCACCAATCTTCATGACTTTGCACTTGGTGGGGTTGAACTCCAGGAGCCAATTGCTGGACCAGGTCTGCAGCCTGTCCAGATCCCTTTGTAGTTCTGCCTGGTCTTCGATCGAATGAATTCTTCTCATCAACTTCACATCATCAGCAAACAGGGACACTTTTGAGTCTATTCCTTCCGTCATGTCGTTCACAAATACCAGGAACAGCACTGGTCCTAGGACTGACCCCTGTGAGACCCAGCTGGTCACAGGTGCCCACTCTGACACCTCTCCACGTACCATGACTCGCTGCTGTCTTCCTGACAAGTATTCCCTGATCCATTGCAGTGCCTTCCCTGTTATCCTGCTTGGTCCTCCAGTTTTTGCACTAATCTCTTGTGTGGAACTGTGTTAAACGCCTTCTTGCAATCCAAGAAAATGCAATCCACCCATCCCTCTCTCTCTTGTCTTACTGCTGTCACCATGCCATAGAACTCCAGTAGGTTTGTGACATAGGATTTCCCGTCCCTGAAACCATGTTGGCTGCTGTTGATGAGATCATCCCTTTCTAGGTGTTCCACCACTCTTCTCCTGATAATCTTGTCCATGACTTTGCATACTATACATGTCAGTGACACTGGTCTGTAGATTAGTGCTTCATGTCTGTCTCCTTTTTTAAAGATTGGGACTACATTTGCTGTCTTCCATGTCTCAGGCAATCTCCCAGTTTCGATAGATGTATTGAATATTGTTGTTAGGTGTACTCACCTAGTTGTACTCACCTAGTTGAGGTTGCGGGGGTCGATTCCGAGCTCCTGGCCCCGCCTCTTCACTGATCGCTACTAGGTGTGTGTGTGTGTGTACTCACCTAGTTGAGGTTGCGGGGGTCGAGTCCGAGCTCCTGGCCCCGTGTGTGTGTGTGTGTGTGTGTGTGTGTGTGTGTGTGTGTATCTGTGTACTCACCTAATTGTACTCACCTAATTGTGGTTGCAGGGGTCGAGACTCAGCTCCTGGCCCCGCCTCTTCACTGATCGCTACTAGGTCGTCTCCATCTCTGCTTCCTGAGCTTTATCATACCTCTTCTTAAAACTATGTATGGTTCCTGCCTCCACTACTTCTCTTGCTAGGCTATTCCACTTCCTGACGACTCTATGACTGAAGAAATACTTCCTAACGTCCATGTGACTCGTCTGAGTCTTCAGCTTCCAATTGTGATCCCTTGTGTCTGTGTCCCCTCTCTGGAACATCCTGTCTCTGTCCACCTTTTCTATTCCCCGCAGTATCTTATATGTCGTTATCATGTCTCCCCTGACCCTTCTGTCCTCCAGTGTCGTCAGTCTGATTTCTCTCAACCTTTTCTCGTACAACATTCCCCTGAGCTCTGGGACTAGCATTGTTGCAAACCTTTGTACTTTCTCTAACTTCTTGACGTGCTTGACCAGGTGTGGGTTCCAGACTGGTGTTGCATACTCCAGTATGGGCCTAACATACACAGTGTATAGTGTCTTGAACGATTCCTTATTTAGGTCTCGAAAGGCTATTCTCAGGTTTGCCAGGCTCCCGTATGCTGCAGCAGTTATTTGGTTGATGGGTGCCTCCGGTGACGTGCTCGGTGTTATGGTCACCCCATGATCTTTCTCCCTAAGTGAGGTCTGTAGTCTTTGTCCACCTAGCCTATACTCTGTCAGCGGTCTTCTTTGCCCCTCCCCAATCTACAAGACTTTGCATTTGGCAGGGTTGAATTCGAGAAGCCAGTTTCTGGATCACGTATCCAGCCTGTCCAGGTCTCTTTGCAGTCCTGCCTCATCCTCATCCGATTTAATTCTCATCAACCTCACATCATCTGCGAATAGGGACACTTCAGATTCTATTCCTTCTATCATGTCGTTCGCATATATCAAAAATAGCACTGGTCATAAAACTGACCCCTGTGGGACCCCGCTCGTCACAGGCGCCCACTGTGATACCTCTTCACGTACCATGACTCGTTGTTGCCTCCCTGTCAGGTATTCTCTGATCCATTACAGTGCCTTCCCTGTTATATGTTCCTGATCCTCCAGCTTCTGCACTAATCATCTCTTGTGAGGAACTGTGTCAAAGACCTTCCTGCAGTTCAGGAAAATGCAATCAACCCACCCCTCTCTCTCGTGTCTTACTTCTGTTACCTTGTCATAAAGCTCCAGGAGGTTTGAGACACAGGATTTGCTTCCATGAATCCATGCTGGTTTTCATTCATAATCTTGTTCCGTTCCGTCGTTTCAGGTGTGTGTGTGTATGTGTGTGTGTGTGTGTGTTTGTGTGTGTGTGTGTGTGTGTGTGTGTGTGTGTGTGTGTGTGTGTGTGTGTGTGTGTGTGTGTGTTCGTGTGTGTGTGTGTGTGTGTGTGTGTGTGTGTGTGTGTGTGTGTGTGTGTGTGTGTGTGTATGTGTGTGTATGTGTGTGTTCTCAACTAGTTGAGGTTGCATGGGTCGAGTCCAAGCTCCTGTGTGTGTTTGTGTGTGTGTGTGTATGTGTGTGTGTGTGTGTGTGTGTGTGTGTGTGTGTGTGTGTGTGTGTGTGTGTGTGTGTGTGTGTGTGTGTACTCACCTATTTGTACTCACCTATTTGTGGTTGCAGGGGTCGAGTCCTAGCTCCTGGCCCCGCCTCTTCACCGGTTGCTACTAGGCCCTCTCTCTCCCCGCTCCATGAGCTTTATCAAACCTCGTCTTAAAACTGTGTATGGTTCCTGCCTCCACTACGTCATTTTCTAGGCTATTCCACTGCCTTACAACTCTATGACTGAAGAAATACTTCCTACTATCTCTCTGACTCATTTGTGTCTTCAACTTCCAATTGTGGCCTCTTGTTTCTGTGTCCCCTCCCTGGAACATCCTGTCTTTGTCCACCTTGTCTATTCCACGCAGTATTTTATATGTCGTTATCATGTCTCCCCTGACCCTCCTGTCCTCCAGTGTCGTCAGGCCGATTTCCCTTAATCTGTGTGTGTGTGTGTGTGTGTGTGTGTATGTGTGTGTGTGTGCATGTGTGTGTGTGTGTATGTGTGTATGTACGCTGAGATCAGTGGTCACTTGTGGTCATACCTGTCCTAAGCTCTCTGGGAGTTAGCGTGGGGGTGTTACCAAGCACCATGGCTTGTTGTAGTGTTTCACAATCTCAGGTTAAAGTGTTGAAGAAGGAGGTTCTACTTCTTCAGGAGGAAAATAGGAGGCTGAAGCTTCGCCTAGATGAGTTTGGGAGTGAGTGTGAGAAGGATTTAGCTGGTAAGGTGGAAATGGTAACTAGCAGTGATAGTGGCAGCTGCTTTAAGTGGCAAGTGGTTCACAGTTCAGGAAGAAGGAAGATAAGGAGGGTTAACAGAGAAGATGTGAAGGTAGGAAATCGATTCTCTGTTTTCCAGGACGAGTGCACTTCAGTGGTTAGTGAGGTTGAAGGTACCACTGATTCCCATGCTAATCAATGTAAGAATATTTTAATAGTAGTACATTCTCAGGTAAGATATAAGGACCATGCATTTTTTAACAGAGACAGAAAGGTCAGACAGAGGGTGTGCCTTCCTGGAGCTGGTGTTGGTGACATAGTCAGCAGGTTGGATAATATTATGTTAGGTAATGGGAAGAAGCGCATTATCTGTCTTAGTGCTGGGGGTAATGACATGGGGAAGGGCAGGAGGCAGGAGCTGCTGGATAAACACAGGTCAGCCATAGAAGTAGTTAGGTCTAAGGGAGGGATCCCAGTCATATGTAGCATCCTGCCTAGAAAGGGACT
Source organism: Cherax quadricarinatus (assembly GCF_038502225.1). Taxonomy (NCBI): domain Eukaryota; kingdom Metazoa; phylum Arthropoda; class Malacostraca; order Decapoda; family Parastacidae; genus Cherax; species Cherax quadricarinatus. Next base: position 26,549 of record NW_027196092.1, on the reverse strand, counting down.
GGGCAATGAATGGATGTCTAGGGCAATTGGTATAAATTGCTGGGTAGACAGTTACTGCAAGGAACTTGCAATCCCATTCATTGATAACTGGGACCTATTCTTTGGCAAATGCGATACGTATGCAAGGGATGGGGTTCATCTCTCTGTGGATGGAGTGGTTGCATTAGCCAATTCGATTGAGAGGGTAACTGTTAGATTATAGAGGTATGAATATTTGTGGGAAACAATCAGGCTGCAGTATTAGGGTTAAAAACAGCAGTTATTACCGGGATACCTCAGGGATATGTTTAAAAGATACTATTCAAAATAAAGTTGCTAGTAATGGCAAATCAATTGATCAACAAAGAGAGACAGCAGAGTGCAAAGAGTGACTAGCTCCCTTAAATAGAGTACTAATAATTTCCCAACAACTGAGTGCTAACACTCTCCCTGGAGCTGAGTGCTGACACTTTTCCTGGAGCTGAGTGCTGACACTCTCTCCTAAACTGAGTATTAACATTCTCCCTGGAACTGAGTACTGACACTCTCCCTTAAACAGAGTACTAACACTTTACCTGCAACTGAGTGCTGACATTCTCCCTGGAGATGAGTGCTGACACTCTCCCTTGAACTAAGTACTAACACTTTCCTTGCAACTTTGTGCTGACGCTTTCCCTGGAGCTGAGTGCTGACACTTTCCCTGAAGCTTAGCGCTCACACTTTCCCTTGGAACTGAGTGCTGAAACTCTCTCTCTCTAGCTGAGTGGTGACTCTCTCCCAAGTCCTGAGTGCTGACTCTCTCCCTGTCCAAGATTGCTGGCACTCTCCATGGAACTGAGTGCTGGCACTCTCTTTGGAGCTGACTCCTGACAGTCTCCATTAAACTAAGTACTAACACTTCCCCTGCATCTAAGTGCTGATGCATTCCCCTGAGCTGAGTGCTGACACTCTCCCTAGAACTGAGTGCTGACACTCTCCCTTGAACAGAGTGCTGACGCTCTCCCTGTCCCTGAGTGCTGGCCCTCTCCCTGGAGCTGAGTGCTGACACTCTCCCTTAAACTAAGTACTAACACTCCCCTGCATCTAAGTGCTGACGCTTTTCCTGGAGATGAGTGCTGACACTTTCCCTAGAGCTGAGCGCTGACACTTTCCCTGAAACTGAGTGCTGACACTCTCCTAGAACTGTGTGCTGACAATCTCCCTGCAGCTGAGTGCTGACACTCCCTTAAACTAAGCACTAACACTTTCCCTGCAACTCAGTGCTGACGCTTTCCCTGGAGCTGAGTGGTGACACTTTCCCTGGAGCTTAGCGCTGACACTTTCCCTGGAACAGAGTGTTGACACTCTCCCTCTAGCTGAGTGCTGACACTCTCCCTAGAACTGAGTGCTGACACTCTCCCTGCCCCTGATTGTTGGCACTCTCCCTGTCCCTGAGTGCTGACCCTCTCCCTGGAGCTAAATGCTGACACTCTCTTTGAAGCTGAGTGCTGACACTCTCCCGTAAACTAAGTACTAACACTTTCCCTGCATCTGAGTGCTGACGCTTTCCCTGGAGCTGAGTGTCGACATTTTCCCTAGAGCTGAGCGCTGACACTCTCTCTGGAGCTGAGTGCTGACACTCTCACTGGAGCTGAGTGCTGACACTCTCTGTACAACTGAGTGCTGACACTCTCCCTGGAGCTGAGTGCTGACACTCTCCCTGGAGCTGAGTGCTGACATTCTTCCAGGAGCTAAGTGCTGACTCTCTGGACCTTAGTCCTGACACTCTTCCTGGAGCTGAGTGTTAACACTCTCCCTAGAGCTGAGTGTTGACACTCTCCCTGGAGCTGAGTGTTGACACTCTCCCTGTAGCTGAGTGTTGACACTCCACCAGGAACTGAGTGCTGGCACTCTCCCTGGAGCTGAGTGTTGACACTCTCCCTGGAGCTGAGTGTTGACACTCTCCGAGGAGTTGAGTGTTGACACTCTCTCTAGAACTGAGTGCTGACACTCTCCCTGGAGCTGAGTGTTGACACTCTTCCTGGAGCTGAGTGTTAACACTCCACCAGGAACTGAGTGTTTGCACTCTCCCTGGAGTTGAGTGTTGACACTCTCCCTGGAGCTGAGTGTTGACACTCTCCCTGGAGTTCTCTGTTGACACTCTCCCTGGAGTTCACTGTTGACACTCTCCCTGGAGTTCACTGTTGACAATCTCCCTGGAGCTGAGTGTTGACACTTTTCCTGGAGCTGAGTGTTGACACTCTCCCTGTGTCTTAATGCTGAGACTCTACCAGAACTGAGTCCTGACACTCTCCTTTAAATTGAGTACTAGTAATTTCCCAACAACTGGGTGCTAACACTCTCCCTGGAGCTGAGTGCTGACACTTTTCCTGGAGCTGAGTGCTGACACTCTCTCTTAAATTGAGTACCAACATTCTCCCTGGAACTGAGTACTGACGCTCTCCCTTAAATAGAGTACTAACACTTTACCTGCAACTGAGTGCTGACACTCCCCATTGAGCTGAGTGCTGATACTCTCGCTGTCCCTGAGTGCTGGAACTCTCCCTGGTGCTGAGTGCTGACACTCTCCCTTAAACTAAGTACTAGCACTTTGCTTGCAACTTAGTGGTGACGCTTTCCCTGGAGCTGAGTGCTGACACCTTCCCTGGAGCTTAGCGTTCACACTTTCCCCTGAAACTGAGTGCTGAAACTCTCTAGCTGAGTGGTGAGACTATCCCTAGAACTGAGTGCTGACACGCTCCCTGTTCTTGATTGCTGGCACTCTCTCTGGAACTGAGTGCTGGCACTCTCTTTGGAGCTGAGTACTGACACTCTCACTGTCCCTGAGCGCTTGCCCTCTCCCTGGAGCTGAGTGCTGACTCTCTCTCTGGAACTGAGTGCTGACACTTTGCCTGGAACTGAGTGCTGACACTCTCACTGGAGCTGAGTGTTGACACTCTCCCTGAAGCTGAGTGTTGACATTCTCCCTGGAGCTGAGTGTTGACACTCTTCCTGGAGCTGAGTGTTGACACTTTTCCTGGAGCTGAGTATTGACACTCCCTGGAGCTGAGTGTTGACACTCCACCAGGAATAGAGTGTTGGCACTCTCCCTGGAGCTGATTGTTGACACTCTCCCTGGAGCTGAGTGTTGACACTCGCCCTGGAGCTGAGCGTTGACACTCTCCCTGGAGCTGAGCGTTGACACACTCTTTGGAGTTAAGTGTTGAGACTCTCCCTGGAGCTGAGTGTTGACACTCCACCAGGAACTGAGTGCTGCCACTCTCCCTGGAGCTGAGTGTTGACACTCTCCCTGGAGCTGAGTGTTGACACTCTCCCTGGAGCTGAGTGCTGGCACTCTCCCTGGAGCTGAGTGCTGGCACTCTCCCTAGAGCTGAGTGATGACACACTCGCTGAGTGTTGACATTCTCACTGGAGCAGAGTGTTGACACTCTCCCTGGAGTAGTGTTAACACTCTCCCTGGAGCTGAGTGTTGACATCCTCCCTGGATCTGAATGCCGAGACTCTACAAGGAACTGAGTGCTTACACTCTCCCTGGAACTGAGTACTGACACTACCTGCAACTGAGTGTTGACACTCTCCCTGGAGCTGAGTGCTGATACCCTCCTTGTCCCTGAGTGCTGGAACTCTCCCTGGTGCTGAGTGCTGACACTTTCCTTGCAACATAGTGCTAGCACTCTCCCTGGAACTGAGTGCTGGCACTCTCTTCGGAGCTGAATGCTGACACTCTCCCTGTCACTGAGTGCTGGCCCTCTCCCTGGAGCTGAGTGCTGACACTCTCCCTGGAGCTGAATGCTGACAGTCTCCCTTAAACTAAGTACTAACACTTCCCTGCATCTAAATGCTGATTCTTTCCCTGGAGCTGAGTGCTGACACTCTCCCTAGAGCTGAGTGCTGACACTCTCCCTGGAGCTGAGTGCTGACACTCTCCCTGGAACTGAGTGCTGACAGTTTCCCTGGAACTGAGTGCTGACACTCTCCCTGGAACTGAGTGCTGACACTCTCCCTGGAACTGAGTGCTGATTGCTCGCAGTCTCTCTGTCCCTGAGTGCTGGCCCTCTCCCTTGAGCTGAGTGCTGACACTCTCCCGTAAACTAAGTACTAACACTTTCCCTGCATCTGAGTGTTGACACTTTCCCTAGAGCTGAGTGCTGACACTCTCTCTGGAGCTCAGTGCTGACACTCTCCCTGGAGCTGAGTGCTGACACTCTCCCTATACCTGAGTGTTGACACTCTCCCTGGACCTGAGTGCTGATACTCTCCCTGTACCTGAGTGCTGACACTCTCCCAGGACCTGAGTGCTGACACACTCCCTGGACCTGAGTGCTGATACTCTCCCTGGACCTGAGTGCTGACACTCTCCTCTGAGTGCTGACACTCTCCCTGGACCTGAGTGCTGACACTCTCCCTGCAACTGAGTGCTGACACTCTCCCTGGAGCTGAGTGCTGACACTCTCCCTGGAACTGAGTGCTGACAGTTTCCCTGGAACTGAGTGCTGACACTCTCCCTGGAACTGAGTGCTGACACTCTCCCTGGAACTGAGCGCTGACACTCTCCCTGGTACTGAGTGCTGACACTCTCCCTGGAACTGAGCGCTGACACTCTCCCTGGAACTGAGTGCTGACAGTACACATTCAAACAACAACAATAAAGTTCACATCTATGTTACAAAATAAACATTATTTCGTACATTATTTATAAGGAAAACATCCTCATTATGGTGAAGGTCTCTTAATCCAAGGAGTTGGAGTTATCCTTCTGTTTCTCTAAATAAGCCTAAATACTTCCCATTTCTCAAGTTCTGTGACCATTACTACTTAAACACTTTCCAAAGATAATTATAATTTGTGAATAATGTTGATTTTTTTCTGTTCATTTTTTTGGTCATTTTTTAAAAATTAGGTCAGTATAAAATATATAATATGTCTCAGTTGAACGAAATGAAGAAAAATGAAAAAGAAGTCTCCGTCAGGAGTCGAACCTGAGTCTGCCGTTTTAAAGACTGACCGCTGCCTCTCGATGCCATTATCTTCAGCGATGGAGTTCTGGGTACCAGCTAGTGAGACTGGTTCAGAATTTTTGCGAAATTATTGCATACCCAAATTTTCGCTTGCCTTATTTGGCACCTAGGTGCCAGCCTCACTAGCTGGCACCTAGGTGGTCTGAGGAGGAATATCCGAGGTGGCCAACAGAAAACCTACATACAAGAACGATTCAGTGAACTAAGTCAAGTGCAGGATCTAAGTCACTAGTTCCTTGCATAAGCCATTTAAACTGCAGGTTTTCTGGTAAGATAGTTAATAACAAGTGGACATAAATGGTGTGAAGTCTAAGATGACGATGTAAGATGTACAACTGATGTTACACCAGCGATGGTGTAACGTGAACTACAGGTGATGGTGTAACGTGAACTACAGGTGATGGTGTAACGTGAACTACAGGTGATGGTGTAACGTGAACTACAGGTGATGGTGTAACCTGAACTACAGGTGTTGGTGTAACCTGAACTACAGGTGTTGGTGTAACGTGAACTACAGGTGATGGTGTAATGTGAACTACAGGTGTTGGTGTAACGTGAACTACAGGTGTTGGTGTAACGTGAACTACAGGTGATGGTGTAACGTGAACTACAGGTGATGGTGTAACGTGAACTACAGGTGTTGGTGTAACGTGAACTACAGGTGATGGTGTAACGTGAACTACAGGTGTTGGTGTAACGTGAACTACAGGTGTTGGTGTAACGTGAACTACAGGTGTTGGTGTAACGTGAACTACAGGTGATGGTGTAACGTGAACTACAGGTGGTGGTGTAACGTGAACTGGGAGGCTTCAGGACTCCGACGGTAAACAGTTTTTATGGTTAAATATTCACATATGACTGAGCAGCATGGTGATAGCTGATAATAACAGTAAATACAGTAAAGAAGGTGATGGCTTACATAGAGAGTAAAAACGATTATGTCCCTTAAAGATAGTAACCAAGGTGTCAGGGAAACGTCTTCCACCTCAACAAAAGAATGGAAAAATAATTGAATGACTCGAGGAATAATAATAAATTTTTAAAAGATTTTAATTAAAATTAAATAAAAATAAGAATTGGCTGCTGTGGTTCCAGTATGATGTTGGGACAGGAGTATCTTATGTCCAGGATGGTCTTCTGATGTTTCGAAAAAAAGTATCTTATGTCCAGGATGGTATTGTGATGTTTCAGAAGGGTGTTGGTTATCCTGGGTGGCGGTGCAAATCCGATGTTTTGAAGTTCCTGTCAGTACTTGGTGTAGCACCACAATTTAGATTTCAGAAGTGAGGAGTCACAATGTCCCACTACGTCCAGTAGACAGGGATCTTGCTCCAATTAACTAGTGTCTACCCTGGTTGACCACGCCAGCAACAGAGCTGATATTAAAGAAAGTAACACTGGTTACATAAGTTAGATAAGTATAACATTGAAGAAAGACAACGGGTGATATTCTACTTCAGTGTCATTACTGGTAACCAGGTAAATCAGTAACAATAAACAGAAATTCTCCTGGTAGATCACCCTACCTGATCAGGGGAAGAGTGGAGGTGAAGTGATTCTCCAAACTTCAACACACACCAGGTAAGGTTAATACTACCAGGAGTAGAAATTAAAACAAATCAGAACCCAGGAACTGAAGTTTAGCCTCAGCCCGCTAGATGGTAGTGCGGATGGTAACACGCTAATGGTGCCTGGGTGTCAGAACAACCATAACCCCAACTTATTACTGGCTTCTCCCTCACAATATCCCTTTTCCAAAACTTATGGTGAGAGGCAATAAGTTAAATTACAGAGGGAAAAGTACTATGTATACCTTCATCTGATAAGTGGTTTTCTGAGCCAGATATATATATATATATATATATATATATATATATATATATATATATATATATATATATATATATATATATATATATATATATATATATATATATATATATATATATATATATATATATATATATATATATATATATATATATATATATATATATATATATATATATATATATATATATATATATATATATATATATATATGTATATATATATATATATATATATATATATATATATATATATATATATATATATATATATATATATATATATATATATATATATATATATATATATATATATATATATATATATATATATATACAACTTTAAACTTTTAGGATTGGATAGCCCAAGCCCATCTTAAGAGTCGGCTATTTGAACCTTTGAAGTTTTCCAGGTACATCAGTGGCTTGTGATGTGTTTCAAGCACAAAGGGTTTTACATATAAGTATTATACCCCCATATCATTGTATAACATTCCTTCTCCACAGCGGAGTATCTTTCTTCTATCGGCAGAAGCTTCTTACTGGTGGAAGATATAGGGAAGTGAATCTCATCATAATACTGTAATACAACAGTCCCGAGTCCTGAATGGGAGGCATCTGTTCAGAGACAAAAGACTTTAATAATATCTGGTAATTTTAGAACTGGGGGGTTGGAAAATATCCTTTTAATTTGTTCAAAGCTTTCTACAGCTTCTTCAGAACAAACAATAGGTTCCTTTACATTCTTTTTTAAATAGTCTGTGAGACTGGAAGTCAGACCACTTAATTAGGCACAAAAATCCTATAGAAATTTATTGACCCAAGGAAACTTCTTAGCAACGTTTTTGTAGTTGGGAAGGTGCTTTCTAGAACTGCTTTCGTCTTGCTAGGAAGAAGTGATAAACTATTGTCAGAAATAATAAACCCGAGGTATTGTACCTTGAAATGGCCAAGAAAACACCCCTGTGGTTTAATTATAAGGCCATGAACTCTTAGTCTTTTTGAAACAAACGACAGTGCAATAAGATGATCTTCCCAGATCAGGTCAGAAAGGGATATTCTCATAAGCTGGATATACGTGGCACACGTGGTGACCAAGCCGAAAACCATTGTGCCATATTTTATTAGTCCTCTATGAGTAGAGAAAGCAGTGTATGGTTTAGAGTCTGGGTGTAATGACACTTGATGGTATGCTTTTGCCATGTCTAATACAGAGAAAGATTTAGTCATGAAATTTATACAAATAATGATCGATTACCGGCATGGGCTCGGCGTCCCATTTAGTGATAGTGTTTAAATAACGAAAATCTTATGAGAGTCTATAAGAATTATCCGGCTTCTTAACCATGCCAACTGGTGAACAGAAAGCTAACTTAGAAGGTTCTATAATATTTAACTTTAAGAATTTGTCAACCTTGATTACCTTATTACAGACCTTAACTACTTCATACAGTCAGTACCAAGAAATTAACAATTTCTTTTTAGAGTTCTTTTGTTCAAGAAAGGTCTTGTATGTTTCCATGGACATATTCAAGTTCTTGACAATAAAATCAGCGGTTTCTTTTAATCTTTCTTTCAGGTTTAATATCTTTGGACCACAGTTCATTTAATATAAACAGAGGTCCGCGAGCCTGCCTCCCATAAAGCAATGCGAAAAGAGAATATCCAAGGGAATCATGTGGAATCTCAGGCATTGCAAAGACAGCACATGGCAGATGTCTATGCCAGTCAGGTGGTTTAAGAATACAAAGTTTCTTTAATATTAACTTTAGGATGGCATGTTGTTGTTCCACTCTTCCGTTACAATTTGGATGGTAAGGTGTAGTGAAGAGAGGTTGAACACCCACAAGTTGATAAACTTGATCCATTAATTCAAAAGTAAATTGGGTTTCTTGATCAGAAAGAATTTCTCTGGGTATATCTACCTGTGAAAAAATAGATAGTGATGCTTCTGCAACTTCTTTTGACGTAATGGATCTCAAGGATACCGCCTCTGGGAAGCTGGACGCATAGCCAATATATATTTATGACCTCCTGATGACCAAGGAGTGACAGGACCAACAATATCCACTGCAACTCCAGCAAATGCGACTGAGAAAGTTGGCATTTTGTCCACAGGGACTCTTAGTTCTTAGTTGACATACGTGACACCACAAACAATACTTATAGATGTCCGAAGACATCCCAAGACAGAAGTACAAGTCCGTTATCTTGTCATAAGTC
>NW_027196092.1:0-12500 GCF_038502225.1 Cherax quadricarinatus | reverse complement strand
TCCTTTCTTTCTTCCTGCTGCCTTTCAGTGTGTGTCCTTTCCTCTCTCTCCTGAAGCCCATGGATAAACACTGATTTTGCCCTTTCTTCCTCCCATTGCCTCACCCTCTGTGACTCTGGATCTTGCCTGTATGTGGTCAGTTTCTCCCTTGATTTTTCCAGTGGCTCTTGATAGCCTGGTTGTGCCTCAGCATTCGACCTATCACCCTCTCCATCTGCAACCAGCTGTTCTTCCCTTTCACTCCTTGGTCCTCCTTGGCAGGCTGATATGACCTTAGCATAATTCATAATTCCTTCCTTCCTGTTCGGCCTCGCAGCTTCATATGCTGTGTCTTCCCTGGTCACTGCCCCTGTAACTCGCTTCAGCCTATTTATCTCAACTTCTAGGACCCTTATCTTGGCTACTGCAGTTTCGACTTGTGCCTCCCAATTCTTTGTCTCCTTCTCCAACCTCTTTTCCAATTTCACAGAGAGCTCTTTCTCCATTTTTTCAGAAAGCTCTCCTCATTTTCTCTCCCACTCTTGTTCCATCCTTTTCCACTGCTCCTCCATCCACTCCTGACACACCAACAAGGGGTCACAGCTGGAAATTGAAAACTCAGACGAGTCACAGGGATGTTAGGAAATACTTCTTCAGGCATAGAGTTGTCATGAAGTGGAATTTTCTGGTGAGTGATGTAGTGGAGACAGGAGAAATACATAGCTTAAGAAAAAGGTATGATAAAGGTCATGGAGAGAGCGGACCTAGTAGCGACCAGTGAAGAGGTGGGGCCAGGAGCTATGACAACCCCTGGAACCACAATTAGGTGAGTAAGCACACACACACACACTCACACACACACACACACACACACACACACACACACACACACACACACACACACACACATACACACACACACACACAGTGAGTACACAGTCTAGGGGGCCAGAGACTACAAACTTCACTCAAGGTAAAGGATCTTGGGGTGAGTATAACACCGAGCACATCTCCTGAAGTGCACTTCAACCATGTAACTGCTGCAGCATATGGGCGCCTAACAAACCTAGGAATAGCATTCCGGTATCTCAATAAGGAATTGTTCAGAGCCCTGTACACTGTTTAGGTCAGGCCATACATAGCTTTAAGAATAGGTATGATAGAACTCATGGAGCAGGGAGAGTGCCCTAGTAGCGACCAGTGAAGAGGCGGGACGATCAGCTGTGACTCGACCCCTGCAACCACAACTAGGTGAGTACGCACAGAAACGCAATCACACACATACACTCATACACAAATACACACACACACACACACACACACACACACACACACACACACACACACACACACACACACACACACACACTCAACACACACACACGACACACACACACACACTACATTGTAGGTACAATTCAGTCCGGAGAACATAAAGTAGTCATTGGAGTGATGTATAACCCACCACAGAACTGCAGGAGGCCAAGAGAGGAGTACGAAGAAAACAACAGGGTGATGGTGGACACACTGGCTGAGGTGGCAAGAAGAGCTCACTCGAGCAGAGCAAAGTTACTGGTAATGGGCGATTTCAACCACAGGGAGATCGACTGGGAAAACCTGGAGCCACACATGGGGGTCCCGAAACATGGAGAGCCAAGATGATGGATGTGGTACTTGAAAACCTCATGCATCAACATGTCAGGGACACAACCAGAGAGAGAGGGGAGGATGAGCCAGCAAGACTGGATCTTGTGTTCACCCTGAGCAGTTCAGACATTGAGGACATCACTTACGAGAGGCCCCTTGGAGCTAGCGATCATGTGGTTCTGAGTTTTGACTATATAGTAGAGTTACAAGTGGAGAAGGTAACAGGAACTGAAGGGGACAGGCCAAACTATAAAAGGGGGGACTACACAGGTATGAGAAACTTCCTGCAGGAGGTTCAGTGGGACAGAGAAATGGTAGGAAAATCAGTAAACGAGATGATGGAATATGTGGCAACAAAGTGCAAGGAGGCAGAGGAAAGTTTTGTTCCCAAGGGAAACAGAAATAATAGGAAGACCAAAACGAGTCCTTGGTTTACCCGAAGGTGTAGGGAGGCAAAAACTAAGTGCAACAGAGAATGGAAAAGGTACAGGAGGCATAGGACCCAGGAAAACAAGGAGATTAGTAGAAGAGCCAGAAACGAGTATGCGCAGATAAGGAGGGAGGCCCAGCGACAGTATGAAAACGACATAGCATCGAAAGTCAAATCTGACCCGAAACTGCTGTATAGCCACATTAGGAGGAAGACAACAGTCAAGGACCAGGTGATAAGGCTGAGGAAAGAAGGTGGAGAACTCACAAGAAACGATCAAGAGGTATGTGAGGAGCTCAACATGAGATTTAAGGAAGTATTTACAGTAGAGACAGGAAGGACTCTGGGGGGACAGACCAGATGGGGACACCAGCAAGGAATACACCAACAAGTGTTGGACGACATACATACAGATGAGGAGGAGGTGAAGAAACTGCTAAGGGACATCGATACCTCAAAGGCAATGGGACCGGACAACATCTCTCCGTGGGTCCTTAGAGAGGGAGCAGATATGTTGTGCGTGCCACTTACCACAATCTTCAACACATCCCTGGAAACTGGGCAACTACCTGAGGTATGGAAGACGGCAAATGTAGTTCCCATTTTCAAAAAAGGAGACAGAAAAGAGGCACTAAACTATAGACCTGTGTCATTGACGTGTATAGTATGCAAAATTATGGAGAAGATTATCAGGAGGAGAGTGGTGGAGCACCTGGAACGGAACAGGAGTATAAATGCCAACCAGCACGGATTCACGGAAGGCAAATCCTGTGTCACAAACCTTCTGGAGTTTTATGATAAAATAACAGAAGTAAGACAAGAGAGAGAGGGGTGGGTTGATTGCATCTTCTTGGACTGCAAGAAGGCCTTTGACACAGTTCCTCACAAGAGATTAGTGCAGAAGCTAGAACATCAGGCGCATATAACAGGAAGGGCACTGCAATGGATCAGAGAATACCTGACAGGGAGGCAACAACGAGTCATGGTACGTAATGATGTATCACAGTGGGCACCTGTGACGAGCGGGGTCCCACAGGGGTCGGTCCTAGGACCAGTGCTATTTTTGGTATATGTGAACGACATGACGGAAGGGTTAGACTCAGAAGTGTCCCTGTTTGCAGATGATGTGAAGTTAATGAGGAGAATTAAATCTGATGAGGACCAGGCAGGACTTCAAAGAGACCTGGACAGACTGGACACCTGGTCCAGCAAATGGCTTCTCGAATTTAATCCTGCCAAATGCAAAGTCATGAAGATAGGGGAAGGGCACAGAAGACCACAGATAGAGTATAGGCTTGGGGGCCAAAGACTGCAAACCTCACTCAAGGAGAAAGATCTTGGGGTGAGTATAACACCGAGCATGTCTCCGGAAGCACACATCAATCAGATAACTGCTGCAGCATATTGGCGCCTGGCAAACCTGAGAACAGCATTCCGATACCTTAGTAAGGAATCATTCAAGACACTGTACACCGTGTATGTCAGGCCCATACTGGAGTATGCAGCACCTGTTTGGAACCCGCACTTGATAAAGCACGTCAAGAAACTAGAGAAAGTACAAAGGTTTGCGACAAGGTTAGTTCCAGAGCTAAGGGGAATGTCCTATGAAGAAAGATTAAGGGAAATCTGCCTGACGACACTGGAGGACAGGAGGGTCAGGGGAGACATGATAACGACATATAAAATACTGCGTGGAATAGACAAGGTGGACAAAGACAGGATGTTCCAGGGAGGGGACACAGAAACAAGAGGCCACAATTGGAAGTTGAAGACACAAATGAGTCAGAGAGATAGTAGGAAGTATTTCTTCAGTCATAGAGTTGTAAGGCAGTGGAATAGCCTAGAAAATGACGTAGTGGAGGCAGGAACCATACACAGTTTTAAGACGAGGTTTGATAAAGCTCATGGAGCGGGGCGAGAGAGGGCCTAGTAGCAACCGGTGAAGAGGCGGGGCCAGGAGCTAGGACTCGACCCCTGCAACCACAAATAGGTGAGTACAAATAGGTGAGTACACACACACACACACACACACACACACACACACACACACACACACACACACACACAAACGAACACACACACACACACACACGCACACACACACACACACACACACACACACACACACACACACACACACACACACACACACACACACACACACACACATAAATACTAACATACACACACATACAATCACACATACAAACACATACACATAAATACACACACAAACGTACACACACACACACACACACACACACACACACATACACACACACACACACACACACATAAATACTAACATACACACACATACAATCACACATACAAGCACATACACATAAATACACAAACGTACACACACACATAAATACTAACATACACACACATACAATCACACATACAAACACACACATAAATACACAAACGTACACACTCATACACACACCTAAATACTAACATACACACACATACAATCACACATACAAACACATACACATAAATACACACACAAACGTACACACACACACACACACACAGTCCAAAAAAAATATTCACTATATACTACATTAATGTCATATTATCTCGGTTTTATTGTGACTGAATAAGTGTAGCAGAAAATATAAAAAGTTTACTGATTCTCAAGAAGAAAAATATGAATTTAAGACTGGCGCTTTTGTCTTTATGAAGATGAGATAAAAGGAAGAGGCTTCCTGAACACATTGAGTTTGATCTGGGAAACGTGAGGACCCAGTTGATCACTCTCACTATGTGGACAAGTCTCTTTCTAGGGAATTCTTGTTGTATAGTGTTGATAAATGAGCAGCATGTGATAGCTGATACTAGCAGTGTTATATTAAAGATAGTGCAACATGTGATAGCTGATACTTGTCCTTCTGTCATCTCTCTCACCCTTGTGTCATCTCTGCTACCCTGCTGTCATCTCTCGCACCGTTGTGTCATCTCTGCAACCCTGCTGTCATCTCTCTCACGCTTGTGTCATCTCTGCCACCCTGCTGCCATCTCTCTCACCCTTCTGTCATCTCTTTCACCTTTCAGTCATCACCCTCACCCTGCTGTTATGTCCCTCTGCTGCTCTCTACGCTAACACTGCTCTCACCTAACTCATCTTGTTCTCATAATCTTCAAAAGTTATTTACATCCTATACATATATAAACAATATCACACCACTTAAGCCTCTCCCCACCTGAGAGTGGGCAAGAGGAAAATATATGTCAATGTACCCAAAAAAGCTCTTTCACTCTCCCTCTGTCAGCACAAAGGACTTCCCTAGATGACCTTCTCACTGCTTTAAGCCTCCCCCACCTGGAGAATAAACGATGCGAGCGGGAGGCAGATAATATACCGCCGTACCGGAAGAACCTTTTTGCCGAGGCACGGGCGGACGAGCAACATTCCCTCGGAGACCCCACCCAATTATTAACTCGTCTTACAACTCTAGAGACTAAGCTGTCTTCCATTACCGCATTCTTTGAACCCAGCAGTGTTGGGAAGAAGTAGCAGTTGCGTCAGTGAGCTGCAGTCCGGGGGGGGGATAACTCCCTCGGAGATACTAAGTCGTGCCCAGACATCTGAATCCATGTACTGCCCTCCCATCTATCACAGTCATTTCCAAGCATTTATCCGGGAGGGGGGGCAGAGTTTGGGGGAGTCAGAAGTGATCATATCTCCCTTTTTCTACTTAATAATACACAGGAATAAGTCTCTCTATCCCCTTGGGGGATGATTAAACATATTAAACTTGTACCCTGACAGCCCTTAGGTTATGCTGTCCCCCCATTATCACATTCTTTCCATACTCATTATCCTGGAATCCAGCAGTGTCTCGATTTCGACGACTTTATACTACTCAAAATAAGGTATGTCCTTCACAACAAATCATTTAATTGTTTTAGTTATTCTTGTCTGTTTACAAGAGAAAAGATGTAATAAAAGCAAGATATAATTATACAGACGAAATTTCTGTGTAATGTATCAGTAGTTACGATAGTTTTAATGTTTTCCCAAATAAAGCTGAGGTCACTATCAGTTTAGTAGTGACGATAGTTTTAGTCTTTCAACAGCAGTGACGTCACTGTGGGATCACTGGGTTTAGAAGTTTCAAAAGTATTCTTCCAATATTAAGGATTACTTTCCAGCTGGGTTGGAGTCACTATGGTAACATTATCAACAGATTCGTAAGCATAATATTGTTCCCTATGTAAATATGCCTGTTTATAGTAATCAAAAGACCTTCAGAGTAAGATGTAAAGTTGTGCATAAAACTAAAACGAAACTTTTGTGAATACTCGTTAGAAAGATAGTGATTTACCTTAAATAATTAATAAATAATTTAATAAGACTTTCTCGCTTAGTAATTCTTTCACAGCTTCATTTCTTTCATCATTTCTTTGCTAACATAAACAACAATGACCATCACAAACACTTAACAAAAGCTCTTTGAGAAAAAAATAGTCTCTCAGTTCAGGAGATCTGATCTTGGGACAAAAAGAATTTTAGCAGACAATTCTGAAGCCTGGACAACACGTCTTATCGTTAAGGTCTCTGATAAACTTCCATTATGGGAGTTATGGTAAGCAGAAATCTGAAGCCAAGATAACAGTGCTTAATTGTGTGCAATAAATTTATCAGATTACTTGGTTTTAATAGCAAAAAGTTTAAGTAACAGGAGTTCAAAAGTTAGTTTACAGGAGCATACATCACCAGTAAGATCTCACATAGAGTATGATAAATTAGACACATGTGCAACATTTCGGTATCCATACTGTGAAAACATTTCGCCACACAATGGCGTCATCAGTCCATTACAAAGAAGAATGGTGAAAATCAGTAGGAGTTTTAGGTAATCAGTCCCTCAGCCTGGACTCGATGTAATCAGTCCATCAGTTTTGAAAAGAATACAGAATATGAGCGAAGAAACAACTTACATGCTACTATATGTCTGCAAGTCTCTTCTTTGTGCATATTCTTTATTCTTTTCACGAATGATGGGTTTACTATATTGACTCCAGACTGAAGAACTGATTACCTTAAACTCTCTCTGATCTTCACTATTCTTCTTTGTATTAGACTGATGAAGCCACTGTGTGGCGGAACGTTTCCACAATAAGGATACACAAGTGTTGCACATGTGTCTAATTTATCAGATCTTGTCGGTCCTTTGAACCAATACTCACTTGTCAACACTCACTTATCAACACTCACCAGCTCAGTTTTGGTCACCATACTAGAGAATGAATATGAATGCATTGGACAACATTCAGAGAATGAAATCATAATTAATCCATAATATAAGGCATCTTTCATACGAGGACAGACTGACAGTCTTGAACCTTCACTCCAGAGATGCAAAATAAGAGGATGTTAACATTTAGGCATATACGTAGAAGACAAACATAAACAAAGGCAAAATAAAGTACCAGGGAAACTGAATCTGGAAAGAACTCAAAATAACGATTATAAATTGAATAAATTGAAATTTAGAATGTACGTAGGAGTGTATAAGTTTTCAGAGTTGTCGAAGAGTATAATAATCTACCAAGTAAGATCATAGAAGCTAAAACCGTCGAGAAATTTCAAAATAAGTTAGATAAATAAATGAGTGTGAAAGGTTTGTTAGCTTTGGAAATAGGTTGGAGAAATAAGAAGGTGGGAATGATTGGTTTTGAGATGGTCCTGCCTGGTAAGGGCCAGTAGGCCTCATCCAGTTTTCCTCCATTCTTATCTTCTTATTAATTGTATGAACTCGAAAGCATTAAGTTCTAGAGGAAATGGTTGAAAAAATGAATCCATGAAATATTTCTTTACAAAGGGAGTCTTTGTGGCGTATCATAAGGCTCAGGAGGAAGTTTGTAAGTACAACAACTACTGTCAACTTTAACATTAATTATGATAGCCAGAAAATGTAGCACCATAAATGTAATTAATATAATATAGATAATTACGAAATGCTAATTAAAAATAATAAATACTATAAGCTAAGGAAAAAGAGCTTAGCAAAAATTTAACATAAAAAGAAATGAATTGTTGTAAAAGATAGTTGTTGTTGCTAAGGTTCCATATGAACAGTACACCAATGGTCAGTGGTCAGTCGTTAGTGGTCAGTGGTCAGTCGTCACGTGAGGTCACAGACCCTGAGCTGCTTTGGGGATTAGCGTGGACGGTTACAAAGCATGGCTTGCTTCTGCAGTGTTTTAAAAACTGAGGTTGGAGAGTTGAAGGAGGAGGTCTTGCTTCTCCAGGAGGAGATTAGGAGGCTGAAGGTCCACCTCAATGGGTCTGGGAGAGAGTGTGAGGTGGCTGGAGTTGTGGGGAATGAGACTTCTAGCAGTGAGGTGCAGTCTGTCTCCGCTGTGAGGAGGCTGTAGTTGGGCAGGTAGCAACGGCTACCAGCAGTGAGGTGCAGCCCAGCAACTGCTACAAGTGGCGAGTTGTTCACAGTAATGGGAGGCGCATCAGAGTAAGGAAAATTAAGAGTGAAGATCTGAAGGTAGGAAATCGCTTCTCTGTTCTCCAGGATGAATGTACTTCAGTGGCCAGTGAAGGTAAGGGTACTACTGCCCCTGCTAATGAAGGTAAGCGCATTCTTGTGGTTGGTGACTCTCAGGTAAGATATATTGACCGTGCTTTTTGTAATAGGAATAAGAAGATGAGAGATAGAGTGTGCTTCCCTGGAGCTGGTGTTGGGGACATTGTCAACAGGCTGGATAATATCATGTCAGGTAATGGGAACAAGCCCATTATCTGTCTCAGTGCTGGTGGAAATGATATTGGGAAGGGTAGGAGAGAAGAGCTGCTAGATAAGTACAGGTCAGCTATAGATTTCATTAAGTCTAAGGGAGGGATCCCAATCATATGTAGCATCTTGCCTAGAAGGGGAGTAGGAATTGAATGGTTGTCTAGGGCAATTGGTGTAAATTGCTGGCTAGACAGATACTGCAAGGAACTTGCAATCCCATTCATTGACAACTGGAACAACTTTTATGGCAAACATGATATGTATGCAAGGGATGGGGTACATCTCTCTGGGGCAGGGGTGGTAGCACTTGCAGACTCGATTGAGAAGGCCATTGGTGAAATGCCTATGATTTTAAACTGATGGAAGATAGAGGTATGGGTGTGTGTGGGAAACAAGCAGGTTGCAACACTAGGGTTGGAAACAGTAATTGTATAAAAGGCATTCAGCATGAAGTTATAAATAAAGACAATAGAACAGGTCAGCAAACAAAGGGGGACAGCAGAGGGCAGCAAGGGACTAGCTCCCTTAAGGTTTACTATACTAATAGCAGGAGTGTTAGAAATAAGATAGATGAGCTAAGATTAATTGCAAGTGCAGGAAACATAGATATTATTGCTATAACAGAGACCTGGCTCAATCTGAAAGATAGAGAGATGCCCTCTGAATCTCACATACAAGGCTATAAATTATTCCACACTGACAGGGTCAACAGGAAAGGTGGTGGAGTAGCGATGTATGTCAGAGACAATTTAAATTGTTGTGTTAGACAAGATATTAAATTAGAAGCGTCAGCCACTGAATCTGTTTGGTTACAGCTTCTCGAGGGCCGAGAAAAACTAATTTTGGGTGTGATTTACAGGGCCCCAAATCTTGATAGGGAGTGCAGTAAACTTCTATGGGACGAAATTCGTAAGGCATCTACATACGAAAATGTTGTGCTAATGGGAGATTTCAACTATAGACAGATTGACTGGAGCAATTTGACAGGAAATTTAGAGTCGGGTGACTTTCTTGATACGATCCAAGATTGTTTTTTAAAACAGTTTGTGACAGAGCCAACTAGGGGAAATAACCTCCTTGACTTGGTTCTTGCCAGTAGGGAAACACTAATTAATAATCTTGAGGTTAATGATGAACTTGGGGAGAGTGATCACAAATCACTCAGTTTTAATATATCATGGAATTCCCCTAATAATGGCAATCAAGTCTCCGTCCCTGACTTTCGCTTGGCTGATTTCATAGGACTGAAAAATTACTTAGGTGGGCTGAACTGGAATGACCTGACTAAGGGTCAGGTAGGTGGTGATGGTTGCCGATATGATGCTTTCCAGGGCATAGTTCTAGCTGCTCAGTCAAATTATGTTCCAAATAGGGAAATCAGATCAAACAAAAATGATCCTAAATGGATGAACAATAGATTAAAATATCTGATTGGTCAAAAGAGAGGCATATATAGGCAAATCAAAAGAGGAGAGGGGCAATTAAGAAATCGATATATTCAGTTAAAGAGAGAAATAAAAAAGGGAATTAGAAAAGCAAAAAGAGATTATGAGGTTAAAGTTGCAAGAGAATCGAAGACTAACCCAAAAGGATTCTTTCAGGTATACAGAAGTAAGATCAGGGACAAGATAGGCCCACTCAAAAGTTCCTCGGGTCAGCTCACTGACAGTGATAAGGAAATGTGTAGAATTTTTAACACATACTTCCTCTCAGTTTTTACACAGGAGGATACCAGCGATATTCCAGTAATGATAAATTATGTAGAACAGGACGATAATAAACTGTGCACTATTAGGGTCACAAGGGACATGGTCCTTAGGCAAATAGATAAATTAAAACCTAACAAATCCCCAGGCCCTGATGAACTGTATGCAAGGGTTCTAAAGGAATGTAAAGAGGAGCTTAGCACACCTTTGGCTAATCTTTTCAACATATCACTACAAACTGGCATGGTGCCAGATAAGTGGAAAATGGCAAATGTGATACCTATTTTCAAAACAGGTGACAGGTCCTTAGCTTCGAACTATAGACCAATAAGCCTAACCTCCATAGTGGGAAAATTTATGGAATCAATAATTGCCGAGGCAGTTCGTAGCCACCTTGAAAAGCATAAATTAATCAACGAATCTCAGCATGGTTTTACAAAGGGGCATTCCTGCCTTACGAATTTATTAACTTTTTTCACTAAGGTATTTGAGGAGGTAGATCATGGTAATGAATATGATATTGTGTATATGGACTTCAGTAAGGCTTTTGACAGGGTCCCACATCAGAGACTATTGAGGAAAATTAAAGCACATGGAATAGAAGGAGAAATTTTTTCCTGGATAGAGGCATGGTTGACAAATAGGCAGCAGAGAGTTTGCATAAATGGGGAGAAATCAGAGTGGGGTAGCGTCACGAGCGGTGTTCCACAGGGGTCAGTGTTGGGCCCCCTGCTGTTCACAATCTACATAAACGACATAGATGAGGGCATAAAGAGCGACATCGGCAAGTTTGCCGATGACACCAAAATAGGCCGTCGAATTCATTCTGACGAGGACATTCGAGCACTCCAGGAAGATTTGAATAGACTGATGCAGTGGTCGGAGAAGTGGCAGATGCAGTTTAATATAGACAAATGCAAAGTTCTAAATGTTGGACAGGACAATAACCATGCCACATATAAACTAAATAATGTAGATCTTAATATTACGGATTGCGAAAAAGATTTAGGAGTTCTGGTTAGCAGTAATCTGAAAC
Source organism: Cherax quadricarinatus (assembly GCF_038502225.1). Taxonomy (NCBI): domain Eukaryota; kingdom Metazoa; phylum Arthropoda; class Malacostraca; order Decapoda; family Parastacidae; genus Cherax; species Cherax quadricarinatus. The sequence continues at coordinate 938 of NW_027196092.1, read as the reverse complement.
CAAGACAACAGTGCATAAGTGTTCGCAATAAAGCTAATAGAATCCTTGGCTTCATATCAAGAAGCATAAATAATAGGAGTCCTCAGGTTGTTCTTCAACTCTATACATCCTTGGTTAGGCCTCATTTTGATTATGCTGCACAGTTTTGGTCACCGTATTACAGAATGGATATAAATTCTCTGGAAAATGTACAAAGGAGGATGACAAAGATGATCCCATGTATCAGAAACCTTCCCTATGAGGATAGACTGAGGGCCCTGAAACTGCACTCTCTAGAAAGACGTAGAATTAGGGGGGATATGATTGAGGTGTATAAGTGGAAGACAGGAATAAATAAAGGGGATGTAAATAGTGTGCTGAAAATATCTAGCCTAGACAGGACTCGCAGCAATGGTTTTAAGTTGGAAAAATTCAGATTCAGGAAGGATATAGGAAAGTACTGGTTTGGTAATAGAGTTGTGGATGAGTGGAACAAATTCCCAAGTACCGTTATAGAGGCCAGAACGTTGTGTAGCTTTAAAAATAGGTTGGATAAATACATGAGTAGATGTGGGTGGGTGTGAGTTAGACCTGATAGCTTGTGCTAACAGGTCGGTTGCCGTGTTCCTCCCTTAAGTCAATGTGACCTGACCTGTCTAGGTTGGGTGCATTGGCTTAAGCCGGTAGGAGACTTGGACCTGCCTCGCATGGGCCAGTAGGCCTTCTGCAGTGTTCCTTCGTTCTTATGTTCTTATATAAGTGAATAAAACAGCAGTATACAAGACATAAACAAAGAGGAGAATTTGTCAAATTGCATAATCGTCTGTTGATTTTTTTTTGCCAATAGATGACGACTACCATGATGGTCAACTTTATCCCCAGAGGTTTGTTAGTTTTTGCGGATATTATTTATAACAATATTTGTATTAATTCATATAGTGGAGATAAGTGTTGATGAG
>NW_027196091.1:0-109806 GCF_038502225.1 Cherax quadricarinatus | reverse complement strand
TTACTTTGCACACAGAAAAAGAGGTAAACATAAGTTTGTGTGACTGACTTACCGAATGACTGACTTACTGACTTGACTGAATGACTTACTGACTTGTCTGAATTACTGACTTGATTGAATGACTTACTGACTTGACTGAATGACTGACTTGACTGAATGACTTACTGACTTGACTGAATGACTTACTGGCTTGACTGAATGACTTGACTGACTGACTGAATCACTGGCTTGACTGACTGAATGACTTAAAGTTAGATACTCCAGTACAACCATCAACTTCAATACCAGAACCTCTACCATCCCCACCTCAGCCCAGTAGGGCCACAACATAACTCTCCACTCTCTTCACAATCATTCACAAACACCAGCACCCACAATTTAAGGAAAGAAATACTATTATTTCTGTTACATTTGTAGTCTTAACCAGTAAAAACAACATAATACATATTCACTTTTATTTTTGTAAGATGTGGAGGCCTAATAAAAAGTTGTTTGGCTTTTTTGGGGCTCCTAGGAACGTTACCCTATTTTTCCCATAAGGTCTTCAGTTCGTCTAACACAGTCTTATCTAACACGCCATTTTCAGAAACGTAACTACTGTGTTAAATGAAAGTCTACTGTAGTTGATTGGGCGATTTCTTGTGCTCAGTCGATAAAACAGAAGTAATACTAGCAAAATAACTAGGAATTTGGTAGACTGGAATAATGTAATTGGCCTAAAATGGGAGTCAAAGTGGGCAAAATCGCCAATGTGCAAATATTGCTGATGCAGCAAAACTCATGAGAGTGTAATTTCATCAATTTTCCATTAAATTTCCTACTTTTTGTTTTATTACCTTCAGAAAAAATTCTCTACCATTTCAAAAGAGAAAATAATAAAAAAATTTTGTTGAAAATTCTTGGACCCTGTGGACAAGTTTCAGATTGGGGGTCAGAACCCTCAAAGGGTTAAGGACACAACCTCCTCAACAAGACCTGTGTACACTGGAGTTTCACAGGGAAGTGTCCTTGGCTCCCCCTACTTTTCCTCTTATATATCAACAACCTTCCAAATGTATCACAACAACTTAGACCTACTCTCTTTGCTGATAACACAACTTTTCTCATCTTCCACCCATTCTTCAGTCCACTGTTAAGACAACACACTCCCCCATTCTTCAGTCTACTGCTATACAACACACACCCCCATTCTTTAGTCTACTGCTAGACAACACACTCCCCCATTCTTTGGTCTACTGCTAGACAACACACTCCCCCATTCTTCAATCCACTGCTAGACAACACTCCCCCCTCATTCTTCATTCAACTGCTATACAACACTCTCCCCCCTCATTCTTCATTCAACTGCTATACAACACTCTCCCCCATTCTTCAGTCTACTGCTACACAACACACTCCCCCAATCTTCAGTCTACCACTACACAACACACTCCCCCATTCTTCAGTCTACTGCTACACAACACACTCCACCATTCTTCAGTCTACTGCTAGACGACACACTCCACCATTCATCAGTCTACTGCTATACAACACACTCAACTGTTCTTCAGTCTACTGCTATACAACACACTCCACCACCCTTCAAATACCTAAATCTATTCACTATACAAATAATAATGTGCATATAAAAGGACCCAAAATCTGGAACTGCCTACCAGAAATTTCCAGAGCCTCTGTCTACCAGCATCTTCAAATCTGCTTTAAAAAACACATTCTTTTGCTGATATTAAATATGTTACAAAATGCATTAACAGGCTTGTTTGCTCTCCTTGTTATTCTCAAATTCATCGTTCAGGCCCCTTAGAGATAGTATAGTGGACTCCTGCCATTTGGCGGTTGCAGCTTTCGTGAAATCCGACTTTCAGCAAGTTTTTTCCGCAAAATTTAGCTTTATGGTTTGTGATTGGACTCGTGATTCAGTGACCTTCTGGTAGTGTCTGCCCGTCAGCGCGCACACAAAGCCAGTCTCCCACACTATTCGCACTCAGTGTGCCATTGTTTACCAGCATGTGACCATCACCCCATGGGTTCATACAACACATTTCATAATAATTTATTATTTTTGTGCTTGCAACTACTAAATAAGCCACCATGGGCCCAAAGAAAGCTCCTAGTGCCAGCCCTTTGGTAAAGAAGGCGAGAAACATGATAAAATTCAAGAAAAAACTCATTGTAAAGTACTAAAGTAGAGGAAGAAGAGAGAGGGAAGAATGTGCCTTCTGCAGTGATTCAGGTATTGATAAAGGTTATAGCTCCAGCCAGCGGTAAAGTGTAGAATTAACAGTGTAGCAAGTAAGTTAAGCGAGTGATAGAAAAACAACATGAGAGTAACCCTCCAATGTTGTTGGCTGTGTATAGGACCTCTTGAACATACACCGCCCTGCTCTCTTCCACCACCCTAAACCTCTGCCAACATTTCCTTCATCAAACTAACTAAACTAACATCTCCTCCAAGGTAAGTGTAAATATAAAAGTGTAAGTATGAAAGTAAATATAAGTGTAAATATAAAAGGACACCAATGGAAATATGTCACTCTTGAATTTTTTGGGTTATCCTGGGTACTTTACACATATGCTGCTATGTATGATAATCTATGTATGTAACTGTATTTGTGTATACCTGAATAAACTTACTTATTTATAAATTAAAATGTAAATATTTCTTATTTATAAATTAAAATGTAAATATTTCTTATTTATAAATTACATACATTGTTTAAGTGTGATGGTGGTGGTGACCAAAGCCTCCACCTCCACCAACACAGCTTCTCTCAGTGGTGGCCCTTAACAATTTCAGGGTCCAAGGCCAAAATCTGAAGTGGTGCTCCAGTGTCCAAGAAATTTTAAAAAAAAAAAAAAAAAAAAAAAAAAAAATCTTACAGAATTAAAGAGTATATTTTTGTGAAGGTAATAAGACAAAAAAACAAAAATTTCTGATCAGTACTTACCGAGATACAGCGGCGGGAAGTTGACCCAAAATGACCGGGTGGCGGCAACATCAGTGACTTCCGCAAAATCCCATTTTTTTATTTTACGTTTTTTATACTTCTTTCTTTTCTTTTCTATTTTTTTCTTTTTCTAATAACATTTGTGGCCTGTGAGACCAATATAATGTACAGTGGACCCCCGCATAGCGATATTAATCCGTGCAAGAGAGCTCATTGTTATGCGAAATTATCGTTATGCGAATGAATTTTCCCCATAAGAAATAATGGAAATCAAATTAATCCGTGCAAGACATCCAAAAGTATGAAAAAAAAATTTTACCACATGAAATATACATTTTCCTACACACAAAGAGAAGGATACATGCACAATAGTGGAGTAGTACATGCACGATATATATTGTGCATGTACTACTCTACTAAATAAAGAATAAATGACACCTTTATTGAAGATGCAGCAATGACTGATGAGACACTGTGTCCTGGGAGTGCCTTTTCCTCCTGAGTACTGTAGGTCCTGTTTGGCATTTTCTTCCAGAACAGGCCTTATCACACTGTGTATGCCACTACAATTCTTAAATCTCTCAAACCAACCTTTGCTGGCTTTAAATTCACCAATATGAGCACTAGTTCCAGGCATTTTTCCCTGTTCACCTGGGTGTTAGTCGACTGGTGTGGGTTGCATCCTGGGAGAGAAGATTAAGGACCCAAATGGAAATAAGTTAGACAATCTTCGATGACACTGACATTTTTGGGTTATCCTGGGTGGCAAATCCTCTGGGGTTAATTGTTTCTTGGTATTCTCAATTAGCCACACCAACAACGGTGCTACAGCAGCAGCAGCAGCAGCTGACAGTGCTACAGCAGCAGCAGACGATGCTACAGCAGCAGCAGCAGCTGACGGTGGTACAGCAGCAGCAGCAGCTGACAGTGCTACAGCAGCAGCAGACGATGCTACAGCAGCAGCAGACGATGCTACAGCAGCAGCAGACGGTACTACAGCAGCAGCAGATGGTACTACAACAGCAGCAGCAGCAGCTGACAGTGGTACAACAGCAGCAGCAGCTGACAGTGCTACAGCAGCAGCAGACGGTACTACAGCAGCAGCAGCAGCTGACAGTGGTACAGCAGCAGCAGCAGCAGCTGTACCACCAATAGTAGCGATGGTTGATTGGGGTTTATTATACAACCTGGCCAGCTCGGAGACACGCACTCCACTTTCATACTTATCAATGATCTTTTTCTTCATCTCTATAGTAATTCTTACCCTTATTGCTGTAGGGTTGGCACTAGAAGCTTTCTTGGGGCCATGGTCACTTATTTTGCAGATAAAATCACCAAAAACACTGTAATAATACGAAATGTTCCGATTGTATGCTTGGATGTTACCGCGGAGGCTGGCTGGTAAACAATGCCACCGGCGGAACATGTGAGGCTGGCTAAGGGCGCACATTAGACGCGTCTCGGACGAACAGCGTTGAGTGGGTTTTTTAGAGGTATGCGAGGCAAAATCTTGGCGATAAAATGTAGCGGTATGCGGATTTAACGTTATGCAAGGCCAACAGTATGCGGGGGTCCACTGTATATTGTATTAGTGTACACTCATTGTATTCCACGCAATAGCTGCGCTAATTTGTTTATCATTATATTGCTTACAAACTTGTTTACAAGTTTATTGTAAACAAAATGATGAAAATATTAGTGCGGTTATTGAGTTGAATACAATGGTACCATATGGTACAATGGTGCCATAGGGTGCAATTGTACTACATGGTACAATGGCACCATATGATACAATGGTACCATATGGTACAATATGGCACAATGGCACATGATACAATGGTACCATATGATACAATGGTATCATATAATAATGGTATCATATGATACAATGGTATCATACGATACAATGGTACCATATGGTACAATGGCACCATTTGGTACAATGGTACCATATGATACAATGGTACCATATGGTGCAATGGTACCTTATGGTACCATATAGTGTAATGGCACCATATGGTACCATATGATGCAATGGTACCATATGGTACATTGTACCATACAGTACAATGGTACCATATCGTTCATTGTACCATATGGTACTGTTGTATTCAACACAATAAACACTAATATTTTCATTATTATTTTGTTTACAATAATTGTTTACAACAAAAATATGCAAAAATGTTGTATATTAGTAATGTTCTATTGTACATTTACAAGTGTACAGGATCTTGATATGTTCCTTGAGGTGGATGACAAAGCACTTTGTCTGGGAAACTGAGGAGTCAGTAGCTAGCTTGTGTCGCCACTCACTCAGTCTTGGCTGGTGTCTCATGCCACCAACACCTATTAACTATATGGTACACGGTATCATATGTTACAGGGTACCATATGGTACATTGTACTATATGGTACAGGGTACCATATGGTACAGGGTACCATATGGTACAGGGTACCATATGGTACAGGGAACCACATGGCACAGGGTACCATATGACACAGGGTACCATATGGTACAGGGTACCATACAGCACAGGACACCACATGGTACAGATACAGGGATAAATATTGAAATAAGTCACCTTGACTTTTTTGGGTTATCCTAAGATTTTATACGTATGTATGTATGTATGATAATCTATGTAATTGTATTTCTGTACACCTTAATAAACTTACTCAAGTGCATGTGGCATCATAAGTAAGTTTATTTAGTTATACACAAATAAAGTTACATAGATTATCATACTTAGCAGCATATGTTTGGAGAACCTTTGATAACCCAAAACAGTCAGACAGACTTATTTCCATTAGGGTCCCTGTACCCTGTACCATATGGTATAATGTACCATATGGTACAATGTACTATATGGTACATTTTACCATATGGTACCATTGTACCATATACCATTGTACCATATACCATTGTATGACATGGCACCATTGTACCATATGGTACCATTGTACCATATTGCACAATGGTACCATATGGTTCAAAACCACAGAATTCGTCTTCAGCTCCACTTCCATCAGTCTTAGAACTGTAAGTTGTGAAGAGGAGAGTCAGAATTCGCCCCGAGAGTGACTGGGGAGTGAGAGCATCTTGCCGCCAGGCATTATGAACAAAGCTACTTTGCCGGCGTTCCCACAATGCCATGCGGGCATCCAGATTTTTTCTATGGTGTGCACACTGACCACCCAGACCCATTCTCTCAGATGTAGGCTTACCAGCCTTCTCGTGCTAAATTTGACGCCGCTAGAATTTTGGCGTAGATCTACGGTTTGGACCCTGAACGTAAAGCCGTAGATCTATGGGATGGACCCTGAAAGGGTTAAACCCAACAACAACACTTGTTATTTGTTATTTGGTAGGGTATGTAAAAGAAGAAAATTAAAAGTGAATACAGGAAAGAGTAAGGTTATGAGGATAACAAAAAGATTAGGTGATGAAAGATTGGATATCAGATTGGAGGGAGAGAGTATGGAGGAGGTTAATGTATTCAGATATTTGGGAATGGACATGTCAGCAGATGGGTCTATGAAAGATGAGGTGAATCATAGAACTGATGAGGGGAAAAGGGTGACCGGTGCACTTAGGAGTCTTTGGAGACAAAGAACTTTGTCCTTGGAGGCAAAGAGGGGAATGTATGAGAGTACAGTTTTACCAACGCTCTTATATGGTTGTGAAGCATGGGTGATGAATGTTGCAGCGAGGAGAAGGCTGGAGGCAGTGGAGATGTCATGTCTGAGGGCAATGTGTGGTGTGAATATTATGCAGAGAATTCATAGTTTGGAAGTTAGGAGGAGGTGCAGGATTGCCAAAACCGTTGTCCAGAGGGCTGAGGAAGGGTTGTTGAGGTAGTTCAGACATGTAGAGAGAATGGAGTGAAACAGAATGACTTCAAGAGTGTATCAGTCTGTAGTGGAAGGAAGGTGGGGTAGGGGTCGGCCTAGGAAAGGTTGGAGGGAGGGGGTAAAGGAGGTTTTGTGTGCGAAGGGCTTGGACTTCCAGCGGGCATGCGCAAGCATGTTTGATAGGAGTGAATGGAGACAAATGGTTTTTAATACTTGACGTGCTGTTGGAGTGTGAGCAAGGTAACATTTATGAAGGGATTCAGGGAAACCGGCAGGCCGGACTTGAGTCCTGGAGATGGGAAGTACAGTGCCTGCACTCTGAAGGAGGGGTGTTAATGTTGCAGTTTAAAAACTGTAGTGTAAAGCACCCTTCTGGCAAGACAGTGATGGAGTGAATGATGGTGAAAGTTTTTCTTTTTCGGGCCACCCTGCCTTGGTGGGAATCGGCCAATGTGGTAATATATAATATAAAAATAATACATTATGACATATTTTATTCATTCTAGAGTATATATCATGTTTCTATATTATTAATATTGTTTATAATGTCACATTAGATGAATTGTGATAGACGAATTGTGACAGATAAAATTGTGATAGATATTAGCATCATATTGAAGCATAATAAACTCGTCTTCCTCTTGCCTCCTACCTACCTCCTACACCAACAAGAATCAATAAAGGTTAAGTGTGATGTTAAATGTTCATTTATCCATTTTATTAGTGCTTTATGTTTATTTGTCATTGTTTACTGTATGTAAATCTATATTTAATCTTTCAAAAAATTATCTTTTGTTAATATTTTTGGCTGTCTGAAAGGGGAAAATAGATTCACAAATCATGAATTTCGCCAGTCGGCAGACTCTCTGGAACAGATTAATCACGAAACTCGGGGGTCCACTGTATATACAAGAGCTCATTATCAACCTTTTAGTCTAAATTTAGATAGGCCTATAGTTTGCCTATAGGCCAACTATAGGTTTTCTGCATGCACACCTGAATGTCACCCATTCCTGTACATTGTACCATGCTAAAATAAAGATTACTAAGTAGATTTAAACTGTGATTTCAGGCCCTGTAAAGATGAGTTGGTTTTGTATTGTATAGCAGTGTTGCTGTGCTGTTCCTGAAGTATTCCATCCACAGCATTAATAGTTTGTTCCACCTGGGCATTTGTACTGGTACAATCGTTTATGAGGTCAGGGTGTCATCAGAACTGCATCGCTGGCACACTCCTTACCCACGAGAGTCAGTAACTGAATGATGGTTAATGCGTTTCTTCTAGTCGCTTTGGGAAATTTTTTGTTATGCTGGTTTCTTAACCCTTTCAGCGTCCAGATCCAAGCTCTCAAACTGCTCCCAGAGATGAAGAATTAAAAAAAAAATTATCTTATGAAATGACTGAGAATCTTTTTCCAAAAGTAATGAAACCAAAAGTACAAAATTTTATGGAAAACTTATGCAATTATGCTCTTGCGAAGTTAGTGGTCTCAATGATATTTATGCATCAGCAATTCTGCCCACTTTGCACTCTATTTTTGGCCAATTCCATAGTTCCAGTCTGTCAAACTCATAGCTATTTTGCTAGTATTCATTCTATTCTATTAACTGAGTACAAGAAACTGCCCATTTATCTATTTCAACTATCCAATGGTGTTCAGAAATAGGAAATTTGGCCAATTTCATACAAAATTCAACAATTGCCAATTAGAAAACCAATAATGTAGACATTCCTGGTACTAAATAAACATTTCCTTTGTTCCTCAGTCACATCTCAGAGCCTCTTATATTACACTTGCTTTTCATTTTCAATTTTTATTCACACACAAAAATAAAAGATTTACTGTTATGCAGACTACTGCATTATTGTAATAATTGCATAAATAATATTAATGCATTCCTAAATGCACATTAGACTGGCCGTTTGGATGTATATTGGACAAGTGACATCAGTTGTGTACTTTGCAATATTGGCAAAAATATAACATTTCTGTTATTTTGACCCCAATTTCAAGCCACTTTCACTCCTGAAAGTAATCAAAATCATCTCTATTTCTGTAAAATATCTTCCATTCTGTCAAATGAGACCAAGAAATCGAGAATACAACCAAAAATCCATATGAAAATACACCTCAAAGTTGCAATTTTAAACTAAAAACAGTCGCATTTATTTTCTCATTATGCACTGTGTGCTGCAGGATTTTTTTCATATGGTGCACACTTACTGCATAAACCATTTTTCTCATATCTAGGCCTAAATTTACTGCTCACAGCATATCTGAGTGAGATGAGATCATGACGTCATATTATGGGACCAACATTGACTTCAAAGCTGTGATAAAATGGGACCAACACAGAAAAGGTTAAGGTATGGCAATTCATGTCATTATCATTTCTGTGGAATTTATTGGGGAAGAGAGTTAAATCCATAGGGGTCAATGAGAGCCTGGGGATGGGAATAGAGAACAGCTCTAGGTCCTTGTATCTACAGCTTGCTAGAGGCAGTCAGAGTGCTTGATTGTTCAGTCTTGGGAGTCATCATCTTGCTTCTTCTTCCAGATGGTGAAGTGAGCATTGCCGATTATGGCGAGCCTCCGACACCTTGGAACATAATATGCCATGCTTGTTTCCTCCACCAATGACCATGATGATTCCAAAATGTTCCTCAATAGCGTCGGAGTCATCATCTCCCCCCAGCCTCCGAGCAGCACCTCTGGACCGCTTTTCCAGTCATATGCATCACCGACCACCAGCAGTCCTCCATTAGTCACATAGCGGTGAATATCCTGCAGGAACGACTTAGGGTCATACATGACAGTGAGGACATTTGAGGCAACAACACAATCAAAGGTGCCGCAGGTGTATGCCAGAGCACAGGCGTCCTCATCCCAGAACTCCACTCGTTCCCTGGATGAGTCATCCGGGACCCTAATGCTGTGGAACGACACGTGGTTGCCACCCTCACTGGGGAACGACACAGCAAACTCGCCAAATTGCTTGAGCGTCTGTGCCGCAGTGATCATCTCATAGCTGACGTCGGTGCCAATGACTTGGCGGAAGTGGCGGCTGAGATGGAACGACAAGCCACCAGGGCCGCAACCCACATCCAGCACGCGGTCCTTGGCCACCTGCCATCGTTCACATGCCACCCCACAGAAGTCAGCCAGCCGCCGCTGGTAGTCCACTGCCTCTTCTGGAACAATATCTTTCAGCTCCGACAGGTCAGCCAGGCTGCCATAATGGTGTTCCAGGTAACGCTGTACCTCCCTGGCATCAGTGTACACGTGCGTGTATGCCCGCAGTGCTGACCGGGTGCACACCCACTTATACACGGCCCATGCAGCAACGCATGCGCTCACAGCCGTTGCGCCGGATAATGCATACACCACCTTCTCCATCAACTACCCTGTAACAACAAGAACAACTCTGTTACTAAAATATCATTATCTGCAAAGATCATGAATATTATTATTCTTATTATTATTATTATTATTATTATTATTATCATCATAAATAAGCAATAAGACCTTTATACAGTAGTACCATGGTATCCATGGATAGTACCCTGGTATCCATGGACCTGGTATCCATGGATAGTACCCTGGTATCCATGGACCTGGTATCCATGGATAGTACCCTGGTATCCATGGACAGTACCCTGGTATCCATGGACCTGGTATCCATGGATAGTACCCTGGTATCCATGGATAGAATCCAACACTACAGTAGTTTCAGCTTCAACCAGGCCTACCCAAGTCTCATTCTTCTTAAAGTCATTGTGAAACAAAACAGTAAGCCTATAAAATTTCCCAAAGTAATGTACAAACTCTAAAATGAGACAGTAGGCCTATATAATTTGCCAAAATTAATGTATAAACTGTAAAACATGGCAGTAGGCCTATAGAATTTGCACACAGTAATGTAAAAATAAAAAGACAGCAGGCCTAGTCTCCAGCTGTTACAGCTGTTTAAAAAAACAGTCTAAAAGGTGATCCAACTATATCAAATGTGCTTCTTATAGCTAAAACCTTTGGAAGAAATTAATATCCTCTAGGCCTCTTCATAGGCCTATGGGACACTTTCCATAGGCCTATGGCAATATTCAATGTTTTACAGTGGTATTTTTTTTTTAATTTTTCCCAGAAATAACAAAAACAATAATAACAATAATAATAGTAATAATAATAATAATAATAATAATAATAATAATAATAATACAGTGGACTTTCTGTTTTCATTACCCTCTGATTTCGTGATTTTCAGTTATCGCTGTCTTTTTGCGTCAAAATATAGTCTGTTTTTGTTAATTCCCTCTGGTTACGTCAGTCATACAGAACACGTCTGAGTGCCTGCGCACACACAAAGCCTCCCACATATGCATTTTCAGTCAGTGTGGCGTTGTTTCTCGGTGAGTGAACATTACCCTGCATGGTCATGTGAAACATTTCATAATAATCCACTGTTTCTTGCACTTGTTTATTGTGTGTAACTGCTAAATAAGCCACCATGGGCCCAAAGAAAGCTCCTAGTGCCAGCCCTTTGATAAAGAAGGCAAGAAACACGATAGAATTCAAGAAAGAACACACCAGCCAGGGTACTTCCCCAAACACATCAGCCAGGGCACTTCCTCACACACACCAGCCAGGGCACTGCCCTACACACCAGACAGGGTACTTCCCCTCAAACACCTGACAACCCTATGCCTGTTGTGGTATCTAGTGTAGCCAGGAAGTGGATGAGTTGGTGGATGACCACAGTGAAGAGCTAACCACTGAAGAGCTGCAAGACCTTCATCTGGAACAGCAACAGACCACAGCTGAAGAAATTGCTTCAGAGGAGGAGGAAGAGACTGGGAAGAAGGTGCTGTCTTCAGTGATTAAGGACATTTGTGCAAAGTGGAGTGAGGTTCAAACATTTGTGGAGGAACATCACCTGAATCCCTTCAAAAATGTTACTTTGCTTACACTCCAACAGCACGTCAAGTATTAAAAACCATTTGTCCCCATTCACTTCTATTAAAGACGCTCACTCATGCTTGCTGGAAGTCCAAACCCCTCGCATACAAAACCTCCTTTACCCCCTCCCTCCATCCTTTCCTAGGCTGACCTCTACCCCACCTTCCCTCCACTACAGATTTATACACTCTCGAAGTCATTCTGTTTCGTTCCATTCTCTATGCATGTCCGAACCACATCAACAACCCTTCCTCAGCCCTCTGAACAACAGTTTTGGCTATCCAGCACCTCCTAACTTCCAAACTACAAATTCTCTGCATTATATTCACACCATACATTGCCCTCAGACAGGGGCGTCCTAAGGGGGGGCGGGGGGGGCACCCCGGGTGACACCATTTAGGGAATGACACCATAGAGCCTCTACAGAAGGTGGCACTAATGCTCAAAACAGTGCTGCACCAACATAAGAGAAGAATCCTTCGTTTCTATATAGCCTATTATATACAGTGGAACCTCAAATTTTTTATTATTTTATCACACTGGCCGATTCCCACCAAGGCAGGGTGGCCCAAAGAAGAAAAACTTTCACTATCATTCACTCCATCACTGTCTTGCCAGAAGGGTGCTTTACACTACAGTTTTTAAACTGCAACATTAACACCCTTCCTTCAGAGTGCAGGCACTGTACTTCCCATCTCCAGGACTCAAGTCCGGCCTGCCGGTTTCCCTGAACCCCTTCATAAATGTTACTTTGCTCACACTCCAACAGCACGTCAAGTATTAAAATCCATTTGTCTCTATTCACTCCTATCAAACACGCTCACGCATGCCTGATGGAAGTCCAAGCCTCTCGCACACAAAACCTCCTTTACCCCCTCCCTCCAACCTTTCCTAGGCCGACCCCTACCCTGTCTTCCTTCCACTACAGACTGATACACTCTTGAAGTAACTCCGTTTCACTCCATTCTCTCTACATGTCCGAACCACCTCAACAACCCTTCCTCAGCCCTCTGGACAACAGTTTTGGTAATACTGCACCTCCTCCTAACTTCCAAACTATGAATTCTCTGCATTATATTCACACCACACATTGCCCTCAGACATGACATCTCCACTGCCTCCAGCCTTCTCCTCGCTGCAACATTCATAACCAATGCTTCACACCCATATAAGAGCGTTGGTAAAACTATACTCTCATACATTCCCCTCTTTGCCTCCAAGGACAAAGTTCTTTGTCTCCACAGACTCCTAAGTGCACCACTCACCCTTTTCCTCTCATCAATTCTATGATTCACCTCATCTTTCATAGACCCATCCGCTGACACGTCCACTCCCAAATATCTGAATACATTCACCTCCTCCATACTCTCTCCCTCCAATCTGATATCCAATCTTTCATCACCTAATCTTTTTGTTATCCTCATAACCTTACTCTTTCCTGTATTCACTTTTAATTTTCTTCTTTTGCACACCCTACCAAATTCATCCACCAATCTCTGCAACTTCTCTTCAGAATCTCCCAAGAGCACAGTGTCATCAGCAAAGAGCAACTGTGACAACTCCCACTTTATGTGTGATTCTTTATCTTTTAACTCCGCGCCTCTTGCCAAGACCCTCGCATTTACTTCTCTTACAACCCCATCTATAAATATATTAAACAACCACGGTGACATCACACATCCTTGTCTAAGGCCTACTTTTACTGGGAAATAATTTCCCTCTTTCCTACATACTCTAACTTGAGCCTCACTATCCTCGTAAAAACTCTTCACTGCTTTCAGTAACCTACCTCCTACAGGTTAACTTAATCCATTCCAGGAGCTAGTTCTATATTCGAAAAATCTGAAAAGCGAAGCAATATTTCCCATAAGAAATAATGGAAATACAATTAATCCATTCCAGAAACCCAAAAATATTCACAAAAAAAAAAAATACATTTTATGGAGATTAATTATAGTTTTACAATCACACAACAAATATGCTGTTCAATTATGTATTAATAAATTTAAATAAACATAAAAAATAACATTTTTATTTACCTTTATTGAAGATTGGTGATGGCATCTGGAAGATAGAGAGGAGGAGAGAGGGAGTTGGGGTTAGTGTTTGGAAGGAGAGTCCCCCTCCATGAAGACTTTAGGTATCAAAGCCCTCTCTGGGGTTACTTCCCTTCTCTGTATTTTAATGCCACTAGGACCAGCTTGAGAGTCAATGGATCCCTGTCTCACAAAATAACTGTCTAAAGTCCTCTGTTTCTGTCTCACAAAATAATTGTCTACAGTCCTCAGTTTCTGTCTCACAAAATAACTGTCCAAAGTCCTCTGTTCCTGTCTCACAAAATAACTGTCCATAGCCCTTTGTTTCTGCCTCAGAAAATAACTGTCCACAGTCCTCTGTACATCCTGGCAGGCTCAACAAGTCTCACACCACTCTCAAACTTCTGTTTTATTTCCTTCTTCACATCTATGGTGTTTCTCACTTTCTTTACCACAGGTGTACCATTAGCAAGTTTCTTTGGGTCCATGGTAGCTTATTTCACAGTCCCACAAGCACTAAACACAATGAAATAATCGTAAAATGTTTGAATGAGAGTGCAGGTTAGTGTTCACTCAGGCATCAACAAAACCAGACTTTCTCACGGCGCCTGCATGGGGAAGCAGACAGAGTGGGCTGCCGGTCAGGTCTGGTATCCGGCAGTTCGAAAACAGGGGCGAGTTCGATAACAGGGAAGAAGTTGGTTCGAGTAAAGCATTCTATTTTCGAACAGTTCGTTAGGTGATACATTTGAAATTTGATGTTCCACTGAATTAATAAAGTACAGTGGACCATCGCCTAATGATGGCATCGCACAACGTTAAATCCACCTAGCGATACATTTTAACGCAAAAATTTTGCCTCGGCTAGCACTAAAAAACTCTCTCGATGCGATTTGTTTGAGACACGTCCACATGCGGCATGAGCCCACCTCACTTGTTCCGTGGGTGCCAGTGTTTACAAGCCAGCCACCGCAGTCGCATCCAAGCATACAATTGGAACATTTCATATTATCAAAGCCTTTTTAGTCATTGCACCTGCAAAATAAGTCACCATGGGCCCCAAGAAAGCTTCTAGTGCCAACCCTACAGGAAAAAGGGTGAGAATTACTATGGATATGAAGAAAGAGATCATTGCTAAGTATGAAAGTGGAGTGCGTGTCTCCGAGCTGGCCAGGTTGTACACAAAACCCCAATCAACCATCGCTACTGTCATGGCCAACAAAACGGCAATCAAGGAAGCTGTTCTTGCCAAAGGTGCAACTTTGTTTTCGAAACAGAGATCACAAGTGATAGAAGATGTTGAGAGACTGTTATTGGTGTGGATAAATGAAAAACAGATAGCAGGAGATAGCATCTCTCAAGCGATCATATGTTAAAAGGCTAGGAAGTTGCATGACAATTTAATTAGAAAAATGCCTGCATCTAGTGGTGATGTGAGTGAATTTAAGGTCAGCAAAGGTTGATTTGAGTGATTTAAAGGGTAGGGAAGTAACCCTCGGAAAAGGACTTGTCACCTCAAGTCCTAATGGAAGGGGATTCCCCTTCTAAACACTAAGACCATCAACACTCTCCCCTCCTCCCATCCCATCAATCATCACCAGATCTTCAATAAAGGTAAGTGTCATGTAACTGTGCATGTCTTCTTCAGTTTGTGTGTATTAAAATTAATATTTCATGTGGTAAAAACATTTTTTTTTTCATACTTTGGGGTGTCCTACATGGATTAATTTGATTTCCATTACAGTGGACCCCCGCATAGCGAACGCCTTGCATAGCGAACAATCCGCATAGCGGACGCTTTGTTCGCTAAAATTTTGCCCCGCATAGTGGACAAAAACCCGCTCAGCGGCCTTCGTCCGAGACGCATCCAATGTGCGCCCTCAGCCAGCCTCACATGTGCCGCCCGTCCCATTGTTTACCAGCCAGCCTCCGCGGTAACATTCAAGCATACACTCGGAATATTTCGTATTATTACAGTGTTTTCGGTGCTGTTTCTGGAAAATAAGTGACCATGGGCCCCAAGAAAGCTTCTAGTGCCAACCCTACACCTCAAAGGGTAAGAATACCCATTGAAATGAAGAAAGAGATCATTGATAAGTATGAAAGTGGAGTACGTATCACCGACCTGGTCAGGTTGTACAAGAAACCAAAATCAACCATCTCTTCTATTGTGGGCAAGAAAACGGCAATCAAGGAAGCTGTTGTTGCCAAAGGTTTAACTGTGTTTTCGAAACAAAGATCGCAAGTGATGGAAGATGTTGAGAGACTCTTATTGGTGTGGATAAATGAAAAACAGCTAGCAGGAGATAGCGTCTCTCAAGCGATCATATGTGAAAAGGCTAGGAAGTTGCATGACGATTTAATTAAAAAAATGCCTGCAACTAGTGATGATGTGAGTGAATTTAAGGCCAGCAAAGGTTGGTTTGAGAGATTTAAGAAGCGTAGTGGCATCCATAGTGTGATACGGCATGGTGAGGCTGCCAGTTCGGACCACAAAGCGGCTGAAAAATATGTGCATGAATTCAAGGAGTACATAGAAACTGAAGGACTGGAACCTGAACAAGTGTTTAATTGTGATGAAACAGGCCTGTTCTGGAAGAAAATGCCAAGCAGGACCTACATTACTCAGGAGGAAAAGGCACTCCCAGGACATAAGCCTATGAAAGACAGGCTTACTTTGTTGATGTGTGCCAATGCTAGTGGTGATTGCAAAGTTAAGCCTTTATTAGTGTATCACTCTGAAACTCCCAGAGCGTTCAGGCAAAAGAATGTCCTCAAGGATAATTTGTGTGTGCTGTGGAGGGCAAACAGTAAGGCATGGGTCACTAGGGAATTTTTCTATAACTGGTTACACCATGCATTTGCCCCCAATGTGAAAGATTACCTAACTGAAAAGAAATTAGACCTTAAGTGCCTCCTGGTGTTAGACAATGCCCCTGGTCATCCTACAGACGTGGCAGAGCGACTTTATGGGGACATGAGCTTCATTAAGGTGAAGTTTTTGCCTCCTAATACCACTCCTCTCCTGCAGCCCATGGACCAGCAGGTCATTTTCCAACTTCAAGAAACTGTACACAAAAGCTCTGTTTCAAAAGTGCTTTGAAGTGACCACAGACACTCGATTGACTCTAAAAGAGTTTTGGAAGGATCACTTTAATATCCTCAATTGTGTAAACCTTATAGGTAAGGCTTGGGAGGGAGTGAATAAGAGAACCTTGAACTCTGCTTGGAAGAAACTGTGGCCAGAATGTGTAGACAAAAGGGATTTTGAAGGGTTTGAGGCTAACCCTGAGAGGAGTAGTATACCAGTTGAGGAATCAATTGTGGAATTGGGGAAGTCCTTGGGGTTGGAGGTTAGTTGGGAGGATGTGGAAGAGTTGGTGGAGGAGGACAATGAAGAACTAACCACTGATGAGCTGATAGATCAACTTCAAGAGCAAGAGGCCAGACCTGGGGAAACTGGTTCAAAGGAGGGGAGAGAGAAATTGAAGGAATTGCCTACTTCAAAGATTAAGGAAATGTGTGCAAAATGGCTTGAAGTGCAAACCTTTTTTGATGAAAATCACCCTCACACAGCTATTGCAAGCCGTGCTGGTGACTGTTACAATGACACTGTTGTGAACCACTTTAGACAAATCATAAAGGAACGAGAGGTACAGGCCACTATGGACAGATATGTTGTGCGAAAGAAGTCCAGTGACTCTGAAGCTGGTCCTAGTGGCATTAAAAGAAGAAGGGAAGTAACCCCAGAAAAGGACTTGCTACCTCAAGTCCTAATGGAAGGGGATTCCCCTTCTAAACACTAACACTCTCTCTCCCCTCCTCCCATCCCATCAATCATCACCAGATCTTCAATAAAAGTAAGTGTCATGTAATTGTGCATGCCTTTTTCAGTTTGTGTGTACTAAAATTAACATTTTTTTGTGGTAAAAAAATTTTTTTTTCATACTTTTGGGTGTCTTGCACGGATTAATTTTATTTCCATTATTTCTTATGGGGAAAATTAATTCGCATAGCGAACATTTCGCATAACGGCCAGCCCTCTTGCACGGATTAAGTTCGCTATGCGGGGGTCCACTGTATTTCTTATGGGGAAAATTAACTTGACTAATGATAATTTTGACTAACGATGAGCTCTCAGGAACGGATTAATAGCATTAGTCAAGGGTCCACTGTACTAGTTAATTCTGCCACCTTCATTTTTGAGCTTGAAACGATTTGGAGGAATAGACTCTAGGGACCCAAGATTTTCCAGTGACAAGTTGTTTCAATGAGCTCTATTTATTATATCAAGGGAACTGTTGTAGGACACTCTTGATTTGTTATTGAGAAGATTGGATGGTCAAGTGACCCTATTCAACTTACTGTTTGGTCGGAGCTGGCATAGGGCCCTCTGTTTTCTTTCATACATACTGTTTAACCCTTTGACCGTCGCAACCCCCAATCCTGAGGTGTCTCCTGGTGTCGCAAAATATTAAAAAAAAAAATATATATTTTTTCTTATGAAATGACAGAGAATCTTTTCCCGATTGTAATGACACCAAAAAAAACGAAATTTGATGGAAAACTGACGGAATTATGCTCTCGCAAAGTTAGCAACCTCGGCGCTGTTTAAAAATCGGCGATTTCACCCACTTTGAGCCCTATTTTCCGCTAATTCCATTGTTCCAGTCGCCCAAACTCATAACTATTTCTTTAGAACTCCATTTTTGCTATCGATTGAGTACAAGAAACTGCCCATTTACCGATTTCAACTACCTAATAATGTGGTCAGAAATTTGCAATTTGGCCAATTTCACGAAAACTAAAAAATATGACAATTTCAAAATAAGGTCCAAAATGAACAATGCAGACATTCCTGGCTCTAAAATAACATTTTATTTGTTCATCAGTCATGTCTCCAAGCCCCTCTGATATTAGTCTTGCTTTCTATTTTGAATTTTTATTCAAACAAAAAATAGAAGACTTACTATTATGCAGACTAATGCAATACTGTAATAATTGTATAAATAACATCAACCCATTCATGACTGCATATTAGAATGGCTAGTTGGACATTTATTGGACAATGACATCATTTGTTTACTTTTGAACATTGGCAAAAATCAAACATTTCCCCTACTTTGAGCTCCATTTCTAGGTTCTTTTTATAGTAAAATCAATCAAAATCACCTCTATTTCTATAATATGTTTTCAATTCTATCAAATGAGACCAAGAAAACGAGAATACAACCATAAATACTATACGAAAATAGACCACAAAGATGGCATTTTAATTAAAAAAAAACGGTTGGAGATTTTTTTTCTCATTATGCACTGCATGCTACAGGATTTTTTTTATATGGTGCACACTGACCACACAGACCCATTCTCTCACATGTGGGCCTATCAGCTTTCTCCTGGTTGATTTGAAGCCGCTAGAATTTATGAGTATACATGTATATATGTCAAACACAGTACCTCGTAAGACGTATATATACGGCCGCGACAGTCAAAGGGTTAATTGAAGCAGGGATCGAACCCTCTGATTTATTTACAGTTTGAGTGGAGCAGGAATTGAACCCTCCTGGTTGATCAGGCTCTGATCCACCAGGAGGCCTGGTCACAGACCGGGCCGCGGGGACGTTGACCCCCGGAACTCTCTCCAGGTAAACTCCAGGTAAACTCCGTTTTCTTTGATATGTCTGTTTCATTTTCCCCTGGTAACTTAAGTTATTCTTGCAAGTATGGAGGAATATCAGTTTTGGATGAAGACAAAACCTCCTTTATCGGCTAAGAAAATTACGCTATGCCCAAAAAATCCACCAGTGCTTTGTGAGGGGTGGTGCGGGATTACCAAAACTGTTGTCCAGAGGGCTGAGGAAGGGTTGTTGAGGTGGTTCGGACATGTAGAGAGAATGGAGCGAAACAGAATGACTTCAAGAGTGTATCAGTCTGTAGTGGAAGGAAGGCGGGGTAGGGGTCGGCCTAGGAAAGGTTGGAGGGAGGGGGTAAAGGAGGTTTTGTGTGCGAGGGGCTTGGACTTCCAGCAGGCATGCGTGAGCGTGTTTGATAGGAGTGAATGGAGACAAATGGTTTTTAATACTTGACGTGCTGTTGGAGTGTGAGCAAAGTAACATTTATGAAGGGGTTCAGGGAAACCGGCAGGCCGGACTTGAGTCCTGGAGATGGGAAGTACAGTGCCTGCACTCTGAAGGAGGGGTGTTAATGTTGCAGTTTAAAAACTGTAGTGTAAAGCACCCTTCTGGCAAGACAGTGATGGAGTGAATGATGGTGAAAGTTTTTCTTTTTCGGGCCACCCTGCCTTGGTGGGAATCGGCCAGTGTGATAATAAAAAAAAAAAATAATAATAATAATAATAATAATAATAATAATAATAATAATAATCACTCTGAGGCGCATTAAATGTGTATAAAACGTTAATACAGACATTTTGCTTAATCCATCTATGATTTTTTTTCAAAATTATATAATAAACACACTATGTAACATATAAATTAACATAAATATGAGATTTTTTCCAATCGGCTTGACGGAGTGAACAAAAACCATTTGTGACTGGACTGCCAACAACAACAACAACTAGTTTGTTTATCTTGTTTACTCACCTCTCACTCTACATTAACACTACAGATATTTTAAGGTAAGTAATGAGCAAGCACTATATTAGAGTTTAATAATATTATTATTATTAATATTAGTACATACGTATTATTGTAATAATAATACATAAGAATAGTTATTAATATTATTATTAATTTAGGGCATTGGAGCACAGATCCACTGTATAGCACTTTGTCTGGATTCTGGGGTTATCCTAGGTAATTTACACTATGTATGATAACTTCACTTATGTGTACCTGTGTGTGTGTGTGTGTGTGTGTGTGTGTGTGTGTGTGTGTGTGTGTGTGTGTGAGAGAGAGAGAGAGAGAGAGAGAGAGAGAGAGAGAGAGAGAGAGAGAGAGAGAGAGAGAGAGAGAGAGAGAGAGAGAGAGAGAGAGAGAGAGAGAGAGAGAGAGAGAGAGAGAGATAGATAGATAGATAGATAGATATCCAAAATCAGTCAGTCAGGCAACCACCCACCCACCCAGCTGGCCTGCTAGCCAGCCAGCCAGCCAAATATGTATTACACATGTTGCAGAGTTGTTTTCTCTTTACTTAGGGTATAGGTTATAGTACATTCTGGCACAATGACACTACCAGTGGTATTCTCCCATTCCACTGTGTCGACAATACTTAAAGATAGCAGTAACATATGATACTGTATGAGATGTAAAATTTACAATACAGCTCACTGCCATGTACACATAATATACAGTACATAAATGATTAACCCTTTGACTGTCGCGGCCGTGTATATACATCTTACGAGGTACCGTGTTTGGCGTATATATACTCATAAATTCTAGCGGCTTCAAATCAAGCAGGAGAAAGCTGGTAGGCCCACATGTGAGAAAATGGGTCTGTGTGGTCAGTGTGCACCATATAAAAAAAATCCTGGAGCACGCAGTGCATAATGAGAAAAAAAAAACTCTGACCGTTTTTTTAAATTAAAATGCCGACTTTGTGGTCTATTTTCGTATAGTATTTATGGTTGTATTCGTGTTTTCTTGGTCTCATTTGATAGAATTGAAAACATATTATAGAAATAGAGGTGATTCTGATTGATTTTACTATAAAAAGAACCTAGAAATGGAGCTCAAAGTAGGGGAAATGTTTGATTTTTGCCACTATAAAAAGAACCTAGAAATGGAGCTCAAAGTAGGGGAAATGTTTGATTTTTGCCAATGTTCAAAAGTAAACAAATGATGCCATTGTCCAATAAATGTCCAACTAGCCATTCTAATATGCAGTCATGAATGGGTTGATGTTATTTATACAATTATTACAGTATTGCAGTAGTTTGCATAATAGTAAGTCTTCTATTTTTTGTTTGAAAAAAAAATCAAAATAGAAAGCAAGAGTAATATCAGAGGGGCCTGGAGACATGACTGATGAACAAAGAAAATGTTATTTTAGAGCCAGGAATGTCTGCATTGTTCATTCTGGACCTTATTTTGAAATTGTCATATTTTTTAGTTTTCGTGAAATTGGCAAATTGCAAATTTCTGACCACATTATTAGGTAGTTGAAATCAGTAAATGGGCAGTTTCTTGTACTCAATCGATAGAAAAACTGGAGTTCTAAAGAAATAGCTATGAGTTTGGGAGACTGGAACAATGGAATTAGCCGAGAAAAGGGCTCAAAGTGGGCGAAATCGCCGATTTGTAAACGGCGCCGAGGTCGCTAACTTCGCGAGAGCATAATTCCGTCAGTTTTCCATCAAATTTCGTTTTTTTGGTGTCATTACAATCGGGAAAAGATTCTATATCATTTCATAAGAAAAAGTATTTTTTTTTTTTTAAATTTTGCGACACCAGGAGACACCTCAGGATTGGGGGTTGCGACAGTCAAAGGGTTAAAATAGTATATCAATAGAAGTAAATTATGGTAAAAAAAATGAAATAATGATTGTACATTACATTACAGTACTATGTAAGTAGTTTACATAGCAAAGATTTGACATTATGCCCTACCCAGTATGTCGGCAATTTTCAAAGGTTCAACACACGTCCATTTTGACTTACAACCAGTTGGTCGGAACCAAGCTCAGTCGTAAGTCGGATGGCACCTGTACTTACGAGTTTAATTCGTTCCGTGGCCGAGCTTATAACCCAATTTGCTCGTACAGCCTCTCCTCACTTAACGATGGAGTTCTGTTGCTAAGACCATATCGGTAAACAAATTCGTCGCTAAATGAGGAGCATACTATAATGGTAGTGGGTTTGTGTCAACCATCTTTGATATTGTTTTAATGTTACCTTTGCACCACTTATAACATTTCTGGTATATTTTTAAATGTTTCTACAGCATTGTACTATATACTGTAATAAACAAAATTGAGGAAATCAGCTCTGTTATACATTATTTAGGTATACATACTGGTCAGAGAGCCTGTCTTAAGTCTGAGTCATCGGTAAATGAGTACAGTGGACCCTCGAGTTTCGGCAGCCTCAACTTTCGTGAAATTCAACGTTCGGCGAGTTTTTTGGCCAAAATTTGGCCTCGAGTTTCGTGATTAGACTCGTGTTTCGGCAACCGTCAGGTACCCGTCCGCCCCTCACCGCGCACACCAAGCCAGTCTCCCATGCCATTCACGCTCAGTGTGCCATTGTTTACCAACACGTGACCATCACCCCGCGGGTTCATACAATACATTTCATAATAATCCATTGTTTTTTGTGCTTGCAACTGCTAAATAAGTCATCATGGACCCAAGGAAAGCTAGTGCAAGCCCTTTGGTAAATAAAGTGAGGAACACTATCCAGAGGGATTTTGAAGGGTTTGAGGCAGACCCTGTCTCTGCCGACCCTCTGCCTATTGTGGAAGGTGTTGTGGCATTGGGCAAGTCCATGGGGTTGGAGGTGAGTGACGGGGATGTGAAAGAGTTGGTGGAGGGCCACAGGGAAGAGCTAACCACTGACGAACTGCAAGAGCTTCAACTGGAGCAGCATCAGACCACAGCCGAGGAACTTGCTTCAGAGGAGGAGGAAAAGAGAGTGAAGGAGGTTCCTTCTTCAGTGATTAAGGACATGTGTGGAATGTGGAATGAGTTGCAAAGTTTTGTTGAAAAGTATCACCCTGACCAAGCTGAAACAAGCCATATCTGCAACATGTATAATGACAGTGTTGTGTCCCACTTCAGGGAAATCTTAAAGAAACGCCAGAAAAAGACCTCTCTGGACAGATATTTTGTGCGACAGGGGTCCAGTGACTCTAAAGTTGTTCCCAGTGGCATTAAAAGAGGAAGGGAAGTAACCCCAGATAAGGACTTGCTACCTAAAGTCCTAATGGAAGGAGATTCTCCTTCCAAACAAGTGTACACCTTCCTCCTATCCCCTCCTCCCGTCTTCCATCCACCCAGAAGTCTTCAGTCTTTTAAATCCGGTGCCCCCCCCCCCCCGGTTTGTTTACATTTTCCGTGACCACATCTATTATGTCAGGAAACTTTCCAAAATTTCAAGTGTTTTAAAGTTACTGCATATTTTATATGTACTCTGATAATTATACTTATTTGTACCTGTACCTAAATATACTTACACACTGTGCTGGTGTGCAGGTACACATTAAAACCGCTAAGTCTCTCTCTACTCATGATGCCCCAATACTACGTAATAATAATCACTCTTGGGCACACTAAATGTCTTATTTTACCTCAATATAGGCATTTTCATTAATCCATCTATGATATTTTCCTCAAAATTATATATGAAACCCATTACATAGCATATAAACATGATATATACACTCAGAATAAAAATTGATGCAAATATGAGATTTGTTTACAAAGCAGCTGTGTAGGTGGTATCGGAAGAATTACGTTTTCTCGAGTCAAACACTGGGAGGTAACTGTAGAAAAGTATTCTTTTAGTATGCCTTTACTCTATGTATAGCAATTCACGACCCTTGTGGGTTTAGTGCTTTTTATAATAAATAATAATAATATTAATAATAATATTAATAATAATAATAATAATAATAATAATAATAATAATAATAATAATAATAATATTATTATTATTATTATTATTATTATTATTTTTATTATTATTATTATTATTATTATTATTATTATCTTCATTCACTCTAAAAATGGTGTTGCTGTTTGTTTATTCTGAACTAACTTGTACAACTTGTACACAATGTAAGAGTATTTGTAATGTGAGGTAATTATTATTAAAATAAAAAAATATTGAGGTAAATGTTTTACAAACTCTTACAAATGGACGTGAATGAACTAAAAGTAGACACATATTAATACGCATTTATTTCGCCTGACCAAGTGATCGTCGACTACCTGTTCAGTTTGTGTTCTTACACTGTCTCAACTCTGTATCTCGTTCTCTCTCTCGTTTACTCTTTCGTTAACTAGTTGGCTCTCATTGACGATGGTGTCTAAGGTTAGCTGTAATAAAAAGAGAAGTCGTAAGCCTCTTGCTTTAAGTGCCAAGTTAGAGGATGATGGTGTGCCATTCTGATTTTATTCAATAAACACCCTGCCACTCACCTCTCACACATTAATATTAATATTTTAAGGTAAGTAATAAGTGTACTCTGTGTGTATCTTACCTTTCATTGTGTTTTTAACCCTTTCAGGGTCCAAGGCCCAAATCTGGAGTCACGCACCAGTGTCCAAGAATTTTCAAAAAAAAAATTTGTTATTTTTTCTTATGAAATCGTAGAGAATCTTTTTGTGAAGGTAATAAAACAAAAAGTACGAAATTTGGTGGAAAATTGACGAAATTATGCTCTCGCGAATTTTGATGTGTCAGTGATATTTACGAATCGGCGATTTTGCCG
Source organism: Cherax quadricarinatus (assembly GCF_038502225.1). Lineage (NCBI taxonomy): Eukaryota > Metazoa > Arthropoda > Malacostraca > Decapoda > Parastacidae > Cherax > Cherax quadricarinatus. The sequence goes on along the minus strand of NW_027196091.1, from coordinate 84,612 downwards.
ACTTTGACTCCCATTTTAGACCAATTACATTATTCCAATCAACCAAATTCTTAGCTATTTCACTAGTATTACTTCTATTCTATCGATTGAGCACAAGAAATCGCCAAGTTAACTGTTTCAACTACAAAATAAAGTGATCGGAAATTGTTAATTTGGCCAATTTAACACAAAGTTCAAAATATTCTAATTTCAAAATAGGGTCCAGAATGAACAATGTAGGCATTCCTGGCACTAAACTAACATTTCCTCTGTTCATTAGTTATGTTTTGAGGCTTTACAAATAAATTCCATTTTGATTTTTTATTCACATAATGAATTTTTATTCACACCAAAAAATAGAAGATTTACTGTTATGCAATACTGTAATAATTGTATAAATATCATCACCATATTTGTGAATGTATATTAGACCCACCAGCTGACGTGTATTAGATGTGTGAGGTCGTTTGTTTACTCTTGAATATCGGCAAAAATTTAACATTTCTGCTACTTTGAGCTCAGTTTCAAGCCATTTCCAGTGCTAAAACCAATCAAAATCATCTCTATTTTTGTAATATGTCTTCCATTCTATCAAATGAGGCCAAGAAATCGCAAATACAACTATAAAAAACATACAAAAAAACACTGCAAAGTTGCTGTTTTAATCGAAAAATCATGATTTCATTTTTTTTCTCTCATTATACACAGTGTGCTGCAGGATCTGTTTTATGTGGTGCACACATACCACATAGATGTATTCTCTCATATCTAGGCCTAAATGTACCACTCACAGTTTATCAGAGTGAGCTGAGCTCATGGCGTAGATCTACGGTTTGGACCCTGAACGTAAAGCCGTAGATCTACGGGACGGACCCTGAAAGGGTTAATATAAGTTAGTGTAAACTTGCTGTCTGGCATTTATTGCATATTTTATATGCTCTGATAATAATACTTGTGGAGCCGGGTGGAGGGACAACATTACGTTTTCTCTGCTCAGCCATCAGAGAAAACGTGTATGAATCTGCGTTTGGCCCAGCCACTCCCCCACTCCGCTTTTGTTTACAATTTTCGGCATGAATTATTCATTACTTCTACCTTCGTTTATGATGGCATCTAAAGGTAGTTGTTAGAAATGATTAAATTCAGTGAACAAGGCATGTCGATGTTAATAATATGGCTCTGGGCCACAGGGTAGGTAGCCGGTAGGTGTAGCCCAGGCTACACCTACCGGCTACCTACACTGACTTTATACAAATAAATACTACTCATCTCTCTTCCTATATTAAGACTACACATATTTTAAGGTAAATAATGAGTGTACTGTATGTGCATTTTTACCCCTCTGGGATGTTTTAAATATCGTATATTAAGTATGAGACAGGGAGTCAGTGCTACCTACACCTGGGCTACCTGCACCTGACTTCCTACAAATAAGTACTACTCACCTCTCTCCCTACATTAAGATTACAAATACTTTAAGATAAGTAATGAATTTACTGTGACTGTATTTTACTTTGTGTGTTTTTAATGCCTAGTTATATTACTAACTTAATATAATTTAGTGTAAACTTGTTGTCTGGCATTTATATGCATTTATAAATGGAAAAAATGGAGTTCTGCCTTCCGGCGATGTCTGCTTTCCGGCGACAGCCTGGAACCTAACCCGCTGTATAAGTGGGGCCCTACTGTATTATTATTTTTTATATGCATGTACCTGATTTCTCAATTGATTTCATTATATAAATCTTTAATTTGAAAAAAAAAAATTATTTTAATATTTTTGGGTGTCTGGTACGGATTAATTTATTTCCATTATTTTTTAAGGGGAAAATGGTTTCGAGTTTCATAAATTTCAACTTTCGGCAGGCTCTCTGGAATGGATTAATCACGAAACTCGGGGGTCCACTGTACATCACTAAGTGAGGAGAGGCTGTATATCAATCAATTTTCCTCACTGAAATTAACTGAAATGCCATTAATCCATTCCAGCTTCCAAAAAACCACCCCAATTTTTTGTTACAGACTTTTAAATAAGAAAAATGTATTTCTAAGTAACAAATAATTTTTGCCTTTTTTTCCAGGTCCCAGCATTGTTTTAGAAATGCTGGAGCATGTATGAAACTCTTTGAAGCACAGTGTAAGATGAGTGTCATTCCACTGCTGACAGTGCAGCAGTGGAGTGACATTTGATGATCGTGCACTGCCTTGGCTTTATTTTTCACTGTTATACATTAACATGTCTGTTTCTGTTTATCTGTTTGTCCACGTTTATCTCTGTCTCTGCTTATCTGTCTTACTGTCTCTCTACTTATCTGTCTCAGAGACAGAGCTGCTCATAAACCAAAAGGTATAACACACGATGCATCATGTTTGATTCCTGAACAAGTGAAAATATGTACGTATTACTTTCCAGTCATGCTTATGATGCCTTATATCTACAATCATAGTATAGCACTTTGTCTGGATTTTTTGGGTTATCCTAGGTAATTTACAGCCAGCCAGCCAGCCATTCTTCTTCATTAACCCCTAAATGGTCCAAACATATATATACGTTCTTATACGTAGTGCCCCAAACCTATTTATACATTTTAATTTTCCTGCCTCCAAATTTGGCACGATTGGCCTGAGATGCCTGGACAGCAAAGAATGGGTCTTAACACTCCGTGTGCACCATATTAACCCTTAAATGGTCCAAACGTAAATATACATTTTTTCAACATCTGAAAGTATGTAAAAAAATGTAGATTTTTTTTTTTTACATATGAAAACGTGTAAAAAAAATTTTTATCTACATTTTTTTTGTTATATTTGAAAATATGTAAAAAAAAAGTAGATCTACTTTTGTAGCACTACGAATTTGAACGTCGATCTGTTTGGACCATTTAAGGGTTAAAAAAATCTGCTACAACTTAATACCTTGTGGGAGCGCCAGTTAAATTGAGCGCCAGCTGGAGCAAACAGTGCGGCAAACACCAAGGATTGATGTAATGTCATATTAACACTCCCCTTTTAAGAGGAAAGTGATGTTAACCCCAAGTTTAGGGTCTATCTATCTCAGCCTCTGTCTATTTATCTCTGTCTGTCTATGTCTATCTGTCTCTGTCTATCTGTCTCTGTCTGTCTCTCTATCTCTTTTTATGTCTCACAGGTACACACAAATACAATTATACATAGTGTAAATTACCTTGGATAACCTAAATGATAATGGGAGCCCTTTGATTGAACTTTGTATAGAAAGGGGTTTAGTTATAGGTAATGCATATTTTAAGAAAAAGAGGATAAATAAGTATACAAGATATGATGTAGGGCGAAATGACAGTAGTTTGTTGGATTATGTATTGGTAGATAAAAGACTGTTGAGTAGACTTCAGGATGTTTATAGAGAGGCCACAGATATATCAGATCACTTTCTAGTTGTAGCTACACTGAGAGTAAAAGGTAGATGGGATACAAGGAGAATAGAAGCATCAGGGAAGAGAGAGATGAAGGTTTATAAACTAAAAGAGGAGGCAGTTAGGGTAAGATATAAACAGCTATTGGAGGATAGATGGGCTAATGAGAGCATAGGCAATGGGGTCGAAGAGGTATGGGGTAGGTTTAAAAATGTAGTGTTAGAGTGTTCAGCAGAAGTTTGTGGTTACAGGAAAGTGGGTGTGGGAGGGAAGAGGAGTGATTGGTGGAATGATGATGTGAAGAGAGTAGTAAGGGAGAAAAAGTTAGCATATGAGAAGTTTTTACAAAGTAGAAGTGATGTAAGGAGGGAAGAGTATATGGAGAAAAAGAGAGAGGTTAAGAGAGTGGTGAAGCAATGTAAAAAGAGAGCAAATGAGAGAGTGGGTGAGATGTTATCAACAAATTTTGTTGAAAATAAGAAAAAGTTTTGGAGTGAGATTAACAAGTTAAGAAAGCCTAGAGAACAAATGGATTTGTCAGTTAAAAATAGGAGAGGAGAGTTATTAAATGGAGAGTTATTGGGAAGATGGAGGGAATATTTTGAGGAATTGTTAAATGTTGATGAAGATAGGGAAGCTGTGATTTCGTGTACAGGGCAAGGAGGAACAACATCTTGCAGGAGTGAGGAAATGCCAGTTGTGAGTGTGGGGGAAGTTCATGAGGCAGTAGGTACAATGAAAGGGGGTAAGGCAGCCGGGATTGATGGGATAAAGATAGAAATGTTAAAAGCAGGTGGGGATAAAGTTTTGGAGTGGTTGGTGCAATTATTTAATAAATGTATGGAAGAGGGTAAGGTATCTAGGGATTGGCAGAGAGCATGCATAGTTCCTTTGTATAAAGGCAAAGAGGATAAAAGAGAGTGCAAAAATTATAGGGGGATAAGTCTGTTGAGTATACCTGGCAAAGTGTATGGTAGAGTTATTATTGAAAGAATTAAGAGTAAGACAGAGAATAGGATAGCAGATGAACAAAGAGGCTTTAGGAAAGGTAGGGGGTGTGTGGACCAGGTGTTTACAGTGAAACATATAAGTGAACAGTATTTAGATAAGGCTAAAGAGGTCTTTGTGGCATTTATGGATTTGGAAAATGCGTATGACAGGGTGGATAGGGGGGCAATGTGGCAGATGTTGCAAGTGTATGGTGTAGGAGGTAGGTTACTGAAAGCAGTGAAGAGTTTTTACGAGGATAGTGAGGCTCATGTTAGAGTATGTAGGAAAGAGGGAAATAATTTCCCAGTAAAAGTAGGCCTTAGACAAGGATGTGTGATGTCACCGTGGTTGTTTAATATACTTATAGATGGGGTTGTAAGAGAAGTAAATGCGAGGGTCTTGGTAAGAGGCATGGAGTTAAAAGATAAAGAATCACACATAAAGTGGGAGTTGTCACAGTTGCTCTTTGCTGATGACACTGTGCTCTTGGGAGATTCTGAAGAGAAGTTTCAGAGATTGGTGGATGAATTTGGTAGGGTGTGCAAAAGAAGAAAATTGAAAGTGAATACAGGAAAGAGTAAGGTTATGAGGATAACAAAAAGATTAGGTGATGAAAGATTGGATATCAGATTGGAGGGAGAGAGTATGGAGGAGGCGAATGTATTCAGATATTTGGGAGTGGACGTGTCAGCAGATGGGTCTATGAAAGATGAGGTGAATCATAGAATTGATGAGGGGAAAAGGGTGAGTGGTGCACTTAGGAGTCTGTGGAGACAAAGAACTTTGTCCTTGGAGGCAAAGAGGGGAATGTATGAGAGTATAGTTTTACCAACGCTCTTATATGGGTGTGAAGCATGGGTGATGAATGTTGCAGCGAGGAGAAGGCTGGAGGCAGTGGAGATGTCATGTCTGAGAGCAATGTGTGGTGTGAATATAATGCAGAGAATTCGTAGTTTGGAAGTTAGGAGGAGGTGCGGAATTACCAAAACTGTTGTCCAGAGGGCTGAGGAAGGGTTGTTGAAGTGGTTCGGACATGTGGAGAGAATGGAGCGAAACAGAATAACTTCAAGAGTGTATCAGTCTGTAGTGGAAGGAAAGTGGGGTATGGGTCAGCCTAGGAAAGGTTGGAGGGAGGGGGTAAAGGAGGTTTTGTGTGCGAGGGGCTTGGACTTCCAGCAGGCATGCGTGAGCGTGTTTGATAGGAGTGAATGGAGACAAATGGTTTTTAATACTTGACGTGCTGTTGGAGTGTGAGCAAAGTAACATTTATGAAGGGGTTCAGGGAAACCGGTAGGCCGGACTTGAGTCCTGGAGATGGGAAGTACAGTGCCTGCACTCTGAAGGAGGGGTGTTAATGTTGCAGTTTAAAAACTGTAGTGTAAAGCACCCTTCTGGCAAGACAGTGATGGAGTGAATGATGGTGAAAGTTTTTCTTTTTTCGGGCCACCCTGCCTTGGTGGGAATCGGCCAGTGTGATAATAAAAAAAAAAAAAAACCTAAAAAATCCGAAGTGCTCTACTGTGCTTGTAGATATAATGCATATGAATACCTGTTGGCTCACAGTGGCTCTCTCTGAGACAGAGAGAGAGATGAGCAGAGAGACGGAAAGAGACAAGCAGACAGAGACACAAGACAGAGAGACAGATAATCAGAGACAGAGATACGAGCTCATCAAATGTCATCCCTTATCTCTACATCCTCGCTGGCACCCATCAAAGGTCATAGCTTATCTCCTATTATCTCTGCACTATCTCATCTTATCTCTGCACCCTAGCTGGCACCCATCAAATGTCATACCATATCTCATCACTGCTTCCCCACACTGCTTGCCACATTGCTTCATTGCTTCTTCCTTCTTCCTCCTCCTCCTTCCTTCTTCCTTCTTCTTCTATGCTCCCGTGTATCCAAAACACTGCTGGGACCTATAAATACTTTGTATATATCCCTAGACAACAGTAAATGACCAAGGCAGGTAAATGTCCACCTGTCAATGTGTTTGTAACAATTTGAGTACAATTTCAGTACCTAATATTAGTGTCAGAACAAAGATTGGTTATGAAATGCCAAGAAATACAATAAATTGTAATTATCAGAACATAAAAATTATATAAAATAATATAAAAATGAGAAAAAATGGTATATCGGCAACACTTCCTCAAGAGCAGGACTCGATGTTGCCGTCAGGTGAGCATTAAGTGCCAAATTTGCAGCCTCATATCTCAGTAAGTACTGACCCTGTTTTTTTTTATTTTAATCCTATTACACTTAAAAAAAAACTTTCTCTGCATTTCAATGGAAAAAAACTATTTTATTTTTCAAAATATTCAGGACACTTGGCAAGAGAACGTATATATATGTTTGGACTGTTTAAGGGTTAATTGTGACTGTGCAATAAGCCACCATGGACCCTGTGGTTAAGAAAGTGAGGAACACCATAGCAGTGAAGGAGATAGTAGAAAAATACGAGAGTGGCGTTCGTGTGGGGGAGATTTCCAGGATGAAAGGCAAAAACAAATCAACTATCACTTCTATTCTGGCGAAGAGAAAAGAACTCAAGGAAGCTGATGTTGCGAAAGGTGTTGACATGTTAGCAAAAAAAAGATCACAAACAGTCGAAGAGGTTGAAAAGTTGTTGGTGGTGTGGATCAACAATAAACAGACAGCAGGTGATAGAGTTTCAGAGTCAATCATCTGCAGTTGCCTGCCAATCTTATGGAGAAAATGCATGGAACCTGTGCTGATTTTAGTGAATTTAAGGCCAGCAGAGGCTGGTTTGACAGATTTAAGAAGCATAGTGTCATACACAGTGCTGTAAGGCATGGTGAGGCAGCCAGTTCAGACAAACAGGTGGCTGAAAATTTTGCACATGAATTTAAGGAATACGTAGAGACTGAAAAATTCAAACCCCAACAAGTGTTCAACTGTGACGAAACAGGCCTGTTTTAGGGGAATCTTAACCCTTTCAGGGTTTCAGCCGTACTAGTACGGCTTACACCCCAGGGTTTTTGAAGTACTATACTCCTAAATTCTAGCTCCCTCAAATCTAGTGAGAGAAAGCTGGTAGGCCTTCATATGAAAGAATGGGTCTATGTGGTCAGTGTGCGCAGTATAAAAAAAATCCTACAGCATACAGTGCATAATAAGAAAAAAAAAACTTTGAGTTTTTGGATTAAAACAGCAACTTTGCACTGTATTTTCATATGGTATTTATTGTTGTATTCTAGTTTTCCTGGTCTCATTTTATAGAATGGAAGACATATTACAGAAATTGTGATGATTTTGACTGGTTTTACAATGAAAAGTACCTTGAAATTGAGCTCAAAGTAGCAGAAATGTTCGATTTTTACCAAAGTTCAAAAGTAAACAAATCATGCCAAGAGTCCAATACATGTCAACTGGTGACGCTAATATTCTTTCACAAGTGCGCTGAAATTATTTATACCATTTCTACACTAATGCAATAGTTTGCCTAACAGTAAATCTTCTATTTTTTGTAAGAATAAAAATTCAAAATGGAAAGCCCAAGAAATATAAGAGGGGCCTGGGGATGTGACTAACGAACAGAGAACTTGTTATTTTAGTGCCAGGAATGTTTTTCTTGTTTATTCTGGACCCTATTCGGAAATTGGCATCTCTTGAAATTTGTGTGAAATTGGCAAAATTGCTAAATTCTGACCACTTTATTGGATAGTTGAAATCAGTAAATGGGTGGTTTCATGTACTCATTTAATAGAAAAAATGAAGTTCTAGCGAAATGGTTATGATTTTTGTCGACTAGTACACGGGAATTGGCCGAAAATAGAGCTCAAAGTGCGCAAAATCGCTGATGTGTAATCATTGTCGAGACCGCTAACTTCGCATAATTCCGTTAAGTTTTCCATCAAATTTCATACTTTTGGTGTCATTATGATGGGGAAAAGATTCTCTATCTTTTCATAAGAAAAAATATTTTTTTAAAATTTGGGGACCCTAAGAACAAGTCTCAGAGAGGGCCTGGGGACCCTGAAAGGGTTAAAGAGGCGCCAGAGCACTCTTGACAGTTATTTTGTGCGACGGGGGTCCAGTGACTCAAGCTGGTCCTAGTGCCATTAACAGACAAAGACTGGAAGTAACCCCAGAAAAGCACTTGCTACCTAAAGTCATTATGGAAGGGGATTCCCCTTCCAAACAATAAGTCCTCCCTCTCTCCTCCTCCCTATCTTCCAGATGCCAGCAAGTCTCTTCAATAAAGGTAAGTAAATGTTATTTTAAATGCTTATATAAATTTTAATTTATCTATTGTATACTAGTACAGTATATGTATTCATCTGTGATGTGTGTATGTAAAACTATAGTTTTTCTTTAAAAAATATATTTTTTGTGAATATTTTTGTGGGTCTCGAATGGAGTAATTTTATTTACATTATTTCTTAAGAGAAATGCTGCTTCGCCTTTCGGCCGTTTTGAGTTTAGGCCTAGCTCCTGGAACGAATTACAGCCGAAAATCAGGGTTCCACTGTATAGGGACTTTTGGTGTGTACACCTAAATGTCATTCCCCTTTGTACAAACATTGTAATATGCTGAAATAAATAATTATTATTATTATTGTTATTATATCATTATTTTTTTATTTTTTATTATCACACTGGCCGATTCCCACCAAGGCAGGGTGGCCCGAAAAAGAAAAACTTTCACCATCATTCACTCCAACACTGTCTTGCCAGAAGGGTGCTTTACACTACAGTTTTTAAACTGCAACATTAACACCCCTCCTTCAGAGTGCAGGCACTGTACTTCCCATCTCCAGGACTCAAGTCCGGCCTGCCGGTTTCCCTGAACCCCTTCATAAATGTTACTTTGCTCGCACTCCAACAGCACGTCAAGTATTAAAAACCATTTGTCTCCATTCACTCCTATCAAACACGCTCATGCATGCCTGCTGGAAGTCCAAGCCCCTCGCACACAAAACCTCCTTTACCCCCTCCCTCCAACCTTTCCTAGGCCGACCCCTACCATGCCTTCCTTCCACTACAGACTGATACACTCTTGAAGTCACTCTGTTTCACTCCATTCTCTCTACATGTCCGAACCACCTCAACAACCCTTCCTCAGCCCTCTGGGCAACAGTTTTGGTAATTCCGCACCTCCTCCTAACTTCCAAACTACGAATTCTCTGCATTATATTCACACCACACATTGCCCTCAGACATGACATCTCCACTGCCTCCAGCCTTCTCCTCGCTGCAACATTCATCACCCATGCTTCACACCCATAAATGAGCGTTGGTAAAATTATACTCTCATACATTCCCCTCTTTGCCTCCAAGGACAAAGTTCTTTGTCTCCACAGACTCCTAAGTGCACCACTCACCCTTTTCCCCTCATCAATTCTATGATTCACCTCATCTTTCATAGACCAATCTGCTGACACGTCCACTCCCAAATATCTGAATACATTCACCTCCTCCATACTCTCTCCCTCCAATCTGATATCCAATCTTTCATCACCTAATCTTTTTATCCTCATAACCTTACTCTTTCCTGTATTCACTTTTAATTTTCTTCTTTTGCACACCTTACCAAATTCATCCACCAATCACTGCAACTTCTCTTCAGAATCTCCCAAGAGCACAGTGTCATCAGCAAAGAACAACTGTGATAACTCCCACTTTATGTGTGATTCTTTATCTTTTAACTCCACGCCTCTTGCCAAGACCCTCGCATTTACTTCTCTTACAACCCCATCTATAAATATATTAAACAACCACGGTGACATCACACATCCTTGTCTAAGGCTTACTTTTACTGGGAAATAATTTCCCTCTTTCCTACATACTCTAACTTGAGCCTCACTATCCTCGTAAAAACTCTTCACTGCTTTCAGTAACCTACCTTCTACGCCATACACCTGCAAAATCTGCCACATTGCCCCCCTATCCACCCTGTCATATGCCTTTTTCAAATCCATAAATGCCACAAAGACCTCTTTAGCCTTATCTAAGTACTGTTCACTTATATGTTTCACTGTGAACACCTGGTCCACACACCCCCTACCTTTCCTAAAGCCTCCTTGTTCATCTGCTATCCTATTCTCCGTCTTACTCTTAATTCTTTCAATAATAACTCTACCATACACTTTGCCAGGTATACTCAACAGACTTATCCCCCTATAATTTTTGCACTCTCTTTTGTCCCCTTTGCCTTTATACAAAGGAACTATGCATGCTCTCTGCCAATCCCTAGGTACCTTACCCTCTTCCATACATTTATTAAATAATTGCACCAACCACTCCAAAACTATATCCCCACCTGCTTTTAACATTTCTATCTTTATCCCATCAATCCCGGCTGCCTTACCCCATTTCATTTTACCTACTGCCTCATGAACTTCCCCCACACTCACAACTGGCTCTTCCTCACTCCTACAAGATGTATTCCTCCTTGCCCTATACACGAAATCACAGCTTCCCTATCTTCATCAACATTTAACAATTCCTCAAAATATTCCCTCCATCTTCCCAATACCTCTAACTCTCCATTTAACCCTTTGAGGGTTTTCGTTGTACTAGTACGTCTTACGCGTAGGGGTTTTTGACGTACTAGTACTCATAAATTCTAGCGGCCTCAAATCTAGTGGGAGAAAGCTGGTAGGCCTTCATATGAAAGAATGGGTGTATGTGGTCAGTGTGCACAGTCTAAAAAAAATCCTGCAGCACACAGTGCATAATGAGAAAAAAAAAACTTTGACCATTTTTTTTGAATAAATCAGCGACTTTGCAGTGTATTTTCGTATGGTATTTATTGTTGTATTCTAGTTTTCTTGGTCTCATTTTATAGAATGGAAGACATATTACTGAAATTGAGATGATTTTGACTGGTTTTACATTGAAAGGTGCCTTGAAATTGAGCTCAAAGTAGCAGAAATGTTCGATTTTTACCAAACTTCAAAAATAAACAAATCGTGCCAAGCGTGCAATACACGTCAACTGGTGAGTCTAATATTCTTTCACAAGTGCACCAATAATATTTATACCATTTTTTACACTAATGCAGTAGTCTGCATAACAGTAAATCTTATATTTTTTGTGAGAATAAAAATTCAAAGTGGAAAGCAAAAGAATATAAGAGGGGCCTTGAGACGTGACTAATGACTAGAGGAAATGTCATTTTAGTGCCAGGAATGTCTTTCTTGTTTATTCTGGACCCTATTCGGAAATTGGCATCTTTTGAAATTTGTGTGAAATTGGCAAAATTGCTAAATTCTGACCACTGTACTGGATAGTTGAATTTATAAATGGGTGGTTTCTTGCACCCATTCGATAGAAAAAATGGAGTTCTAGCGAAATATTCATGTTTTTTGTTGACTAGTACAGTGAAATTGGCCGAAAATGGGGCTCAAAGTGGGCAAAATCGCCGATGCGTAAACATCGCCGAGACCGCTAACTTTGCGAGAGCATAATTCCGTAAGTTTTCTATCAAATTTCAAACTTTTGGTGTCGTTATGATCGGGAAAAGATTCTCTATCTTTTCATAAGAGAAAATAATTTTTTTTTTTTAAATTTGGCCGACCCTGAGAACGAGTTTCGGAGAGGGCCTGTCGACCCTCAAAGGGTTAATAACTCTCCTATTTTTAACTGACAAATCCATTTGTTCTCTAGGCTTCCTTAACTTGTTAATCTCACTCCAAAACTTTTTCTTATTTTCAACAAAATTTTTTGATAACATCTCACCCACTCTCTCATTTGCTCTCTTTTTACATTGCTTCACCACTCTCTTAACCTTTCTCTTTTTCTCCATATACTCTTCCCTCCTTGCATCACTTCTACTTTGTAAAAACTTCTCATATGCTAACTTTTTCTCCCTTACTACTCTCTTTACATCATCATTCCACCAATCGCTCCTCTTCCCTCCCGCACCCACTTTCCTGTAACCACAAACTTCTGCTGAACACTCTAGCACTACATTTTTAAACCTACCCCATACCTCTTCAACCCCATTGCCTATGCTCTCATTAGCCCCTCTGTCCTCCAATAGCTGTTTATATCTTACCCTAACTGCCTCCTCTTTTAGTTTATAAACCTTCACCTCTCTCTTCTCTGATGCTTCTATTCTCCTTGTATCCCATCTACCTTTTACTCTCAGTGTAGCTACAACTAGAAAGTGATTTGACACATCTGTGGCCCCTCTATAAACATGTACATCCTGAAGTCTACTCAACAGTCTTTTATCTACCAATACATAATCCAACAAACTACTGTCATTTCGCCCTACATCATATCTTGTATACTTATTTATCCTCTTTTTCTTAAAATATGTATTACCTATAACTAAACCCCTTTCTATACAAAGTTCAATCAAAGGGCTCCCATTATCATTTACATCTGGCACCCCAAACTTACCTACCACACCCTCTCTAAAAGTTTCTCCTACTTTAGCATTCAGGTCCCCTACCACAATTACTCTCTCACTTGGTTCAAAGGCTCCTATACATTCACTAACATCTCCCAAAATCTCTCTCCTCTACATTCCTCTCTTCTCCAGGTGCATACACGCTTATTATGACCCACTTTTCGCATCCAACCTTTACTTTAATCCACATAATTCTTGAATTTACACATTCATATTCTCTTTTCTCCTTCCATAACTGATCCTTCAACATTACTGCTACCCCTTCCTTTGCTCTAACTCTCTCAGATACTCCAGATTTAATCCCATTTATTTCCCCCCACCGAAACTCCCCTAACCCCTTCAGCTTTGTTTCGCTTAGGGCCAGGACATCCAACTTCTTTTCATTCATAACATCAGCAATCATCTGTTTCTTGTCATCCGCACTACATCCACGCACATTCAAGCATCCCAGTTTTATAAAGTTTTTCTTCTCTTTTTTAGTAAATGTCTACAGGAGAAGGGGTAACTAGCCCATTGCTCCCGGCAATGAAAGTGAAAAAAAAAAATTGTGTTTTACTTTAAGGCAAGTTTTGCTTTACAGTAGTCTGTAAGGAGGGCCCTCAATTCTTGTATAAACCTTACTCTTAAACTCTTCCTTGCTAGCTGCAACAGAGCTCAAGGGCAAAACAGAAGACACAAAAATGTCTTTGACATCTCCTGCATCTGACTCAACCTAAGTAAAAACTCAATGTACATAAGAACCCAAAAATCTGTAACTCTCTACCTGAAGATTCTAAAGGTCACTATCTGCCAATCATTTTCAAGCTACTGTTCACCCTTAGAGGGTCGGTCATGTACAAGTACGTCATAACAGCCAGGGTCAGTCATGTACTTACACGCATAAATTCTAGTGCCTTCAAGTTGAGGGGGAGAAAGCTGGTAGGCCTATATGTGAGAGAATGAGTCTGTGTGGTAAGTGTGCTCAGTAGGAAAAAAATCTAGGCACCTGCACTGCATTGTGGGAGCGGTAATTCAGTGCACCTTGGTCACCAAGTCAAGCAGTAAGGAATACCTCACTCTCCGGCGAATTGGATGTGATAGTTCTAACACAGATTGAAGTGTCAAGGAAGATGAATCTAATGGCTTTGAGGAGTTTGTGACAGAAAGTAATGACCAGGATACCAGAAATAGTGATGAAAACCCACACAATTATCAACCTTCCATCAAAAAAGTCAGATAATGTGACTTAATTGCATGTGGGTGGTGGGGAAGACAGCATAGTTGGTGGGGAAGACAGTGTGGGTGGTAGGGAAGGTAGTGTGGGTAGTGGGGAGGGCAATGTGGGTTTGTGTAAACATAGCAACATATGTGTAGATTACCTAGGATAACCCAAAAAATTCAGACAAAGTGACTTATTTGTGTGTGGGTGGTGGGGAAGACAGTGTGGGTAGAGGGGAGGGGAGCATATGTGGTGGGGAAGACAGCATGGGTTTGTGTGAACAACACAGCTGGCCGGCTATTTCTACCTCCATCTGTCTGTATCTATATCTGTCTCTGTCTACCTCTGTCTCTGTCTCTGTCTCACAGGTACACATAAATACAATTATACATAGCATAAACTACCTAGGACAACCCAAAAAATTCAGACAAAGTGCTATACTGTGCTTGTAGATACAATGCGTAGTAAGGCATGACTGGCAAGCAATATGTATTTACACTTGCTCAGGAATCAGCCTGCGTCATGTATAATACCTGTTGGTTCACAAGTGCCACTCTCTGAGACAGAGAGAAACAAGCAGAGAGTGACAGAGAGAAGCAGAAACGGACAGATAAGCAGAGACAGAGATAAAGAGAGAGCTTGACAGATAGACAGAGAGCTAGACAGACAAAGCAAGACAGACAGACAGATAGACAGACAAAAATGTTTATGTGTAACTGTGAATGCAAATAAAGACAAGGCTCATCAAATGTCATGCCTGCTGCACTGTGTCAGCGGTGTGGAGTGACTCTTTGTCTTACACTATGCTTCAAGGAAACATTATTATTATTATACAGGTCTCCCTCAACATTTGCGAGGGTTAGGGGATCAAGAACCTCGCAAATGTTGAAAAATCACGAATGTTTTGTGCCCCAATATATTGTAGGGAAATATAATACAATACTGCTTCCTTAACCTATTGAACCATGAACAATCAGAAACCACATGAAAATATTGTAAAATATTGTACTAGTGCCAACCCTTTGGTAAAGGTGGTGAGAAAAAGTATAGAATTCAAGAAAGAACTCATAGCAGAGTACCAAAGTGGAGGAGGAAGAGAGAGAGAAGCATGCGCCTTCTTCAGCAATTCTATGATATATACGATACCAAAGCAGCACAAGATGATAAAGGCTATAGCGCCAGCCAGCGATAAAGTGTAGCATTAACAGTGTAGCAAGTAAGTTAAGTGATTAATTGATAGAAAAAGGACAGCATGAACCTAACTCCTCCAATGTTGTTGGAGTTATATAGGGTGACTGACAACACCGCCATCTCTAGCCTCTACTGCCTCTGATGCAGCCTTCACCACCACTATGTAAGGCTTATGCTCTCAGTGGCTGTTACACCCAACAACAACAACACAGCAACACTCATGACATAGTACTAAACTCTTTCAGGGTCCAAGGCCAAAATCTGAAGGGGTGCCCCAGTGTCCAAGAAATTTTGGAAAAAAAAAAAAAAAAAATTCTTACAGAATTAAAGATAATATTTTTGTGAAGGTAATAATAAAACAAAAAAAAAATTCTCATCAGTACTTACCGAGATACAGCAGTGGGAAGTTGACCCAAAAATGACCGAGTGGCGGCAACATCAGCAACTTCCGCAAAATCGCATTTTTTTTATTTTACGTTTTTTATACTTTCTTTTCTTTTCTAATTTTTTTCCTTTTCTAGTAACATTTGTGGCCTGTGAGACCACTATAATGTATATTGTATAAGTGTACACTCATTGTATTCAACACAATAACTGCACTAATTTGTTTATCATTATATTGCTTACAAAACTTGTTTACAAGTTTATTGTATACAAAATTATGAAAATATTAGTGTGGTTGTGTTGAATGCAATGGTACCATATAGTACCATATGGTACAATGGTGCCATAGGGTGCAATGGTACCATATGGTACAGGACACCATATGGTACAGGACACCATATGGTACAGGACACCATATGGTACAGGACACCATATGGTACAGGACACCATATGGTACAGGACACCATATGGTACAGGACACCATATGGTACAGGACACCATATGGTACAGGACACCATATGGTACAGGACACCATATGGTACAGGACACCATATGGTACAGGACACCATATGGTACAGGACACCATATGGTACAGGACACCATATGGTACAGGACACCATATGGTACAGGACACCATATGGTACAGGACACCATATGGTACAGGACACCATATGGTACAGGACACCATATGGTACAGGACACCATATGGTACAGGACACCATATAGTACAGGACACCATATGGTACAGGACACCATATGGTACAGGACACCATATGGTACAGGACACCATATGGTACAGGACACCATATGGTACAGGACACCATATGGTACAGGACACCATATGGTACAGGACACCATATGGTACAGGACACCATATGGTACAGGACACCATATGGTACAGGATACCATATGGTACAGGATACCATATGGTACAGGACACCATATGGTACAGGACACCATATGGTACAGATACAGGGATCCCTTTGGAAGTAAGTCACCCTGACTTTCCTGGGTTATCCTAGCATTTTATACATATGCTGCTATGTATGATAATCTATGTAACTGTATTTGTGTACACCTGAATAAACTTACTCAAGCACATGTGGCATCGTAAGTTTATTTAGTTATACACAAATAAAGTTACATAGATTATCATACATAGCAACACTTGTTTGGAGAACCTAGGATAACCAAAAAAAGTCAGACAGACTTATTTCTATTAGGGTCCCTGTACCCTGTACCATATGGTACAATGTACCATATGGTACAATGTACCATATGGTACAATGTACCATATGGTACAATGTACCATATGGTACAATGTACCATATGGTACAATGTACTATATGGTACACTGTACCATATGGTACCATTGCACCATATGATACCATTATATGACATGGCACCATTGTACTATATGGCACAATGGTACCATATGGTTCAAAACCATAGAATTCCTCTTCAGATCCACTTCCATCAGTCTTAGAACTGTAAGTTGTGAAGAGGATAGTCAGAATTCGCCAGGAGAGTGAGTGGGGAGTGAGAGCTTCCTTGCCGCCAGGCATGATGAACAAAGCTACTTTGGCGGCGTTCCCACAATGTCATGCAGGCGTCCAGATTTTTTCTATAGTGCGCACACTGACCACCCAGACCCATTCTCTCAGATGTAGGCCTACCAGCCTTCTTGGGCTAAATTTGACGCTGCTAGAATTTTGGCGTAGATCTACGGTTTGGACCCTCAACGTAAAGCCGTAGATCTATGGCACGGACCCTGAAAGGGTTAATGATGTATTTTATTCATTTTAGAGTATATATCATGTTTCTATGTTATTAGTATTGTTTATTATGTCATATTAGATGAATTTTGATAGATAAATAAGCCATGGAGTTGATATTAGTGTCATATTGAAGGACTATCTTGTCCTATCTCCAAACAAACTTTGCCACTGCCACAATTCCTAACATATGTAATGACATATTTTAACCCTTTCAGGGTCGACAGGCCCTCTCAGAGACTTGTTCTCAGGGTCAGCCACATTTCAAAAAAGAAAATTATTTTTCTTATGAAAAGATAGAGAATCTTTTCCCGATCATAATGACACCAAAAGTATGAAATTTGATGGAGAACTTATGGAATTATGCTCTCGTGAAGTTAGCGGTCTTGACGATGTTTACACATCGGCGATTTTGCCCACTTTAAGCCCTATTTTCAGCCAATTCCAGTGTACTTGTCGGCAAAAATCATAACTATTTCGCTAGAACTCCATTTTTTTCTATCGAATGAGTACAAGAAACCACCCATTTACCGATTTGAACTATCCAATAGAGTGGTCAGAATTTAGCAATTTTGCCAATTTCACAAAAATTTCAAAAGATGCCAATTTCCGAATAGGGTCCAGAATAAACAAGAAAGACATTCCTGGCAATAAAATAACATTTCCTCTGTTCATTAGTCAGGTCCCCATGCCCCTCTTACATTCTTTTGCTTTCCACTTTGAATTTTTATTCTCAAAAAAATAGAAGATTTACTGAACATCAAAATGGTATACAATACCGACAGGTTGTTAGGTAAGACACATATGCAACAGTTAGACAACTTTATTCCGAAACGTTTCGCCTACACAGTAGGCTTCTTCAGTCGAATACAGAAAGTAGGCAGGAACAGTAGAGATGTGAAGACGATGTAATCAGTCCATCACCCTTAAAGTCGTAGAATTTGAGGTTGTCAGTCCCTCGGCCTGGAGAAGTTCAGTTCCATAGTCCTGACTATGGAACTGAACTTCTCCAGGCCGAGGGACTGACAACCTCAAATTCTACGACTTTAAGGGTGATGGACTGATTACATCGTCTTCACATCTCTACTGTTCCTGCCTACTTTCTGTATTCGACTGAAGAAGCCTACTGTGTAGGCGAAACGTTTCGGAATAAAGTTGTCTAACTGTTGCATATGTGTCTTACCTAACAGAAGATTTACTGTTATGCAGACTACTGCATTGGTGTAGAAATGGTATAAATATTATCAGCGCACTTGTAAAAGAATATTAGACTCACCAGTTGTGTGAAAATTTGTCTGGGCTGCCTCCATGTGAGTTGTCTACCCTGGCAAGCTCTGTTGACACCGAGCTCTGAGGTCGGTACCTCAGCCTCACAAGTGGCTTATAGGACAGATTTTCATAAATGACTGATGTTGCAAGAAATCTTGCCTGCATGCACATATAAAGGACTAACTTACTTGGTGATGTAGAATTTATTCTGGTCTTCAACCTCCCTAAGCTTTAGCCCCTCTGGACTTGCCCTCAGAACCACGTGCAACCGGGAGCCTTAATTCCTGCAATATTCAATCGTTATTAGTGACCTGCCTGCACCTCAGAAATTCCTATTTCCAAGAGTGTGAATCCCCTAGACTAACTATGCAGAAAGTGACACTAGCTTCTAGGGTGACAAGAGACACCGGTACATACTGGTCATGAACTGCCGGCTGACACAAAGGCCACAGCACGACTCACTCGCAATTTTCCCCAGACGCTGGCCAGGATCCTAAGAAAACATGGGAGGTCTTGTCTTACTGTATGAGCCTGACGGAGGAGGACATCTACGGTACATCGAGGTGCCTCCACCAGATTTCCCCAGGTCTAGTATGTGAAGACACGTGGGGGCACCGCCTGCTGATCACGGCACTTCTTGCTACGGTGATGTTTAGTCTTAGAAGAAAGGGCGGCGGTCTCAATACCCCGCGCCCCAGCATTCAAACTTGGGCTGCCAGTTCTCCCTGGCTAACATAACTTAGTGTTTGCCTACATTATCAGCCTATTTACTACCTATGTTAAGGTCTTAGGTCTACATTATTATTATCTACAGTTGCCTCAATACAGTGGACCCTTGCATACCATTGGCATCACATAACGTTAAATTCCGCATACCGATACATTTTATCGCTAAAATTTTGCCTCGCATACCGCTAAAAAACTCGCTCAACGCTATTCATCTGAGATGCGTCTAATGTGCGGCCTGAGCCAGCCTAACATGTTCCGCCGGCGGCATTGTTTACCAGCCAGCCTCTGCGGTAACATCCAAGCATACAATCGGAACATTTCATAATATTACAGTGTTTTTGGTGATTTCATCGGCAAAATAAGTGACTATGGGCCCCAAGAAAGCTTCTAGTGCCAGCCCTACAGGAATATGGGTGAGAATTACTACAGAGATGAAGAAAGAGATCATTGCTAAGTATGAAAGTGGAGTACATTTCTCCAAGCTGGCCAGGTTGTATAGTAAACCCCAATCAACCATCGCTACTATTTTGTCCAAGAAAACGGCAATCAAGGAAGCTGTTTTTGCCAAAGGTGCAACTGTGTTTTCGAAACAGAGATCGCAAGTGATAGAAGATGTTGAGAGACTCTTATTGGTGTGGATAAACGAAAAACAGATAGCAGGAGATAGCATCTCTCAAGTGATCATAAGTGAAAAGGCTAGGAAGTTGCATCAGGATTTAATTAGAAAAATGCCTGCAACTAGTGATGATGTGAGTGAATTTAAGGCCAGCAAAGGTTGGTTTGAGAGATTTAAGAAGCGTAGTGGCATACATAGTGTGATAAGGCATGGTGAGGCTGCCAGTTTGGACCACAAAGCGGCTGAAAAATATGTGCATGAATTCAAGGAGTACATAGACAGTGAAGGACTGAAACCTGAACAAGTGTTTAATTGTGACAAAACAGGCCTGTTTTGGAAGAAAATGCCAAGCAGGACCTACATTACTCAGGAGGAGAAGGCACTCCCAGGACATAAGCCTATGAAAGACAGGCTTACTCTTCTCATGTGTTCCAATGCTAGTGGTGATTGCAAAGTGAAGCCTTTATTAGTGTATCACTCTGAAACTCCCAGAGCATTCAGGCAAAAGAATATCCTCAAGGCTAATTTGTGTGTGCTGTGGAGGGCAAACAGTAAGGCATGGGTCACTAGGGACTTTTTCTATGACGGGTTACACCAAGCATTTGCCCCCAATGTGAAAAATTACCTAACTGAAAAGAAATTAGACCTTAAGTGCCTCCTGGTGTTAGACAATGCCCCTGGTCATCCTACAGACTTGGCAGAGTGACTTTGTGGGGACGTGAGCTTCATTAAGGTCAAGTTTTTGCCTCCTAATACCACTCCTCTCCTGCAGCCCATGGACCAGCAGGTTATTGCAAACTTCAAAAAACTGTACACAAAAGCTCTGTTTGAAAGGTGCTTTGTAGTGACCTCAGAAACTCAATTGACTCTAAGAGAGTTTTGGAGAGAGCACTTTAATATCCTCAATTGTGTAAACCTTATAGGTAAGGCTTGGGAGGGAGTGACTAAGAGGACCTTGAACACTGCTTGGAAGAAACTGTGGTCAGAATGTGTAAACCAAAGGGATTTTGAAGGGTTTGAGGCTAACCCTGGGAATCCTATGCCAGTTGAGGAATCCAATGTGGCACTGGGAAAGTCCTTGGGGTTGGAGGTTAGTGGGGATGATGTGGAAGAGTTGGTGGAGGAAGACAATGAAGAACTAACCACTGATGAGCTGCTAGATCATCTTCATCAGCATGAGGCCACACCTGAGGAAACTGCTTCGGAGGAGGGGAGAGTGAAATTGAAGAAGTTGCCTACTTCAAAGATTAAGGAAATCTGTGCAATGTGGCTTAAAGTGCAAACCTTTATGGATGAAAATCACCCTCAGACAGCTGTTGCAAGCTGTGCTGGTGACTATTACACTGACAATGTTGTGAACCACTTTCGGAAAGTCATAAAGGAACGAGAGGTACAGACCTCTATGTACAGATATGTTGTGTGACAGAAGTCCAGTGACTCTGAAGCTGGTCCTAGTGGCATTAAAAGAAGAAGGGAAGTAACCCCGGAAAAGGACTTGACACCTCAAGTCCTAATGGAAAGGGATTCCCCTTCTAAACACTAAGACCATCAACACTCTCCCCACCTCCCATCCCATCAATCATCACCAGATCTTCAATAAAGGTAAGTGTCATGTAACTGTGCATGTCTTCTTCAGTTTGTGTGTATTAAAATTAATATTTCATGTGGTAAAATTTTTTTTTTTCATACTTTTGTGTGTCAGGAACGGATTAATTTGATTTCCATTATTTCTTATGGGGAAAATTCATTCGCATAACGATAATTTCGCATAACATTGAGCTCTCAGGAATGGATTAATAGCGTTATGCGAGGGTCCACTGTAATCCTAATATTAGTGTACTAACAGTAAAAACTACCTACTTCTTCCCTGAAGGGTAAATCTATCAATTAAGAAGTACCTGCCAACCACCTTCGCCAACCCGGGTGTGTGTGTGTGTGTTTTGGTTGGGTTTAAGGGCCCTCAAACAATGTGTTTACCCCTGTTGGGACTTCTAGGACCGAATAAGTTCCAACATCCTCCCGCCGGCGAAGGTAGGCACTAAGTCTAGATCAAGTTCATTATCCAAGAGCCCCCATGGCGAACCCTGGACACGAGTGCCGTCCAGCCACTCTCATCGAGCAGACTCCGGTCTAACTTCAACCGTCCAGTTTCCCCTGCATAGACCTCTGGGGGTGTAAACTTGTTGGTTCCGGTGGTCTTAGCACCCTTTCCTTTAACTTTAACAACTTTCATATGTCTAGCCTTGACTGAGCGGCTCTGTACTTTCCCACCCAGTGGTCCACATGCCCTGGTAGCCTTTCCTCCCACTGATACGAGGTTCCCTGGATTTAATGGCAATCTATCTCCCTCTTTACGTGTCGTAGGGGTTCTTAAGGAGATAACGAGGGTTGAAGGCAGACACACTTGTTGGATGGTAACGATATATATATTGTCAGACTGTGGTAAGGAAAGGATGAGCCCAGCCTGCCGTGTCACTGCCTGGATGTCTTTACGCCGACTGAGAGCGAGGCAGCTCATCTCACTGCCTCAAGCTGTACCCCGTGATGTCATACAGTCACAGGCCTAAGGGATCTTCTATATAAACACATGGATGGTACTATGATACTCAGCTAATCTATATAACACATATATAAGGGGATCAGCAACTATGCTGACAGCTCGGTCATGTTACATATGTCGTCTCAACATACACTACTATGCTATAGGCTGAACAGGCAGGTGGTTCTGGGCTGATTCTATACAATAACAAATTCATATATAACTTAGAACTAATGGATGGTATCATACTGGATGTTAACAAAATGAGTTTTACGTAATGGGTGTTAACGTAATCACTTAACGTAATTAGTTTTAACGTAATGCATTACAAACTATAAGAACAAATCATTGTACAATATGGGATGGAATTGATCGATCGATCTGTATTCATGCACTCTACGGATTCTGAGGAAATAAATATATATATATAAGGTGAAATTAACAGCAAAGGCATCTGGTGCCCACTCAGATCATTACTGTCAAATTCTCAGAATACGGAGGGAACGTGAACACGAAAAAAAAAAATTCTGAAAACTGATCAGTTAATAACAAACAGTTGACAATTTCCTTTATCTCGGACAACTAGTTATACAGACTATGTACATTTAAACCCAATTCTGCGAGGGTGAGGTTTACATATGCAGAATGGTTATCATCTCTGGGAGGATCGAATTCCTCTGCAATGGCTAACACATGCCTTGACTGAGGGAGATCTGAACGAGTATCTACAAAAGATACTTGTGGGTTTCTCATTACTTGTCGAGTACGCAAGGAGTAACGACATTCAGGTTGAATATCTGACTGAGTATTTGAGGTAGAGGGTACAGAGTCAAGAGGATTTTCAGCATCTGTCACATTAGTCTGGGTAGCAATATCATCAACATCGCATACTAATTTCATATGATCTAATGCGATTCTTTGTACTTACCAGTACTAATTTCTCTAACCTTATACTTATTGCCAGATATATGTACTACAACTCGATAAGGGCCAACAAACTTTTGATTGAGTGAACCTGTTCGTCCAATATTTTAAGTGTAACTCATGCACTGTAGTGCCAGCCAGTTTCCTCTGAATCACCTGACTGATGAACCATTCTGACTTATCCCAAACAAGTAAATCTTAAAGACTATTGGTCAAACTCATAACTTCAATTCAGAACTTCTCTAGGCTCTGACGGCCATGGCGACAAGCCTCTAGATCAAACAACCAATAAAGTATAGCTACCTTTATCTCCTCAGTGTTGCCAAACATGTCCATTAATCGGTCTTTGGCATGTTGGTAATTAGTGTCAGTGGTTTGGTAATGCCAGACCAAGTCCAAGTTGAGCTGTGAATGTAAATATTGTAATTTGACAGCATCTGACAAATCATCTCTGTCATCTATCTGGGCTTTAACCCTTAAACGGTCCAAACATATATACAGTGGACCCCCGCATAGCGACCTTAATCCGTGCAAGAGGGCTGATTGTTATGCGAAATGTTCGGTATGCGAATGAATTTTCCCCATAAGAAATAATGGAAATCAAATTAATCCGTGCAAGACACCCAAAAGTATGAAAAAAAAAAAATTTACCACATGAAATATACATTTTCCTACACACAAAGAGAAGGATACATGCACAATAGTAGAGTAGTACATGCACAATATATATTGTGCATGTACTACTCTACTAAATGAAGAATAAATGACACTTACCTTTATTGAAGATGCAGCAATGACTGATGAGACACTGTGTCCTGGGAGTGCCTTTTCCTCCTGAGTACTGTAGGTCCTGTTTGGCATTTTCTTCCAGAACAGGCCTTATCACACTGTGTATGCCACTACGATTCTTAAATCTCTCAAACCAACCTTTGCTGGCTTTAAATTCACCAATATGAGCACTAGTTCCAGGCATTTTTCCCTGTTCACCTGGGTGTTAGTCGACTGGTGTGGGTTGCATCCTGGGAGACAAGATTAAGGACCCCAATGGAAATAAGTTAGACAGTCTTCGATGACACTGACTTTTTTGGGTTATCCTGGGTGGCAAATCCTCTGGGGTTAATTGTTTCTTGGTATTCTCAATAAGCCACACCAACAACAGTGCTACAGCAGCAGCAGCAGCTGACGGTGGTACAGCAGCAACAGACGATGCTACAGCAGCAACAGACGATGCTACAGCAGCAGCAGACGATGCTACAGCAGCGGCAGACGATGCTACAGCAGCAGCAGACGATGCTACAGCAGCAGCAGACGATGCTACACCAGCAGCAGACGATGCTACAGCAGCAGCAGACAATGCTACAGCAGCAGCAGACGATGCTACAGCAGCAGCAGACGATGCTACAGCAGTAGCAGATGATGCTACAGCAGCAGCAGACGATGTTACAGCAGCAGCAGATGATGCTACAGCAGCAGCAGACGATGCTACAGCAGCAGCAGCAGCTGACGGTGGTACAACAGCAGCAGCAGCTGACAGTGCAGCAGCAGCTGACAGTGCAGCAGCAGCTGACAGTGCAGCAGCAGCTGACAGTGCAGCAGCAGCTGACAGTGCAGCAGCAGCTGACAGTGAAGCAGTAGCTGACAGTGCAGCAGCAGCTGACGGTGGTACAGCAGCAGCTGTACCACCAATAGTAGCGATGGTTGATTGGGGTTTACTATACAACCTGGCCAGTTCAGAGACACGCACTCCACTTTCATACTTATCAATGATCTTTTTCTTCATCTCTATAGTAATTCTCACCCTTATTGCTGTAGGGTTGGCACTAGAAGCTTTCTTGGGGCCCATGGTCACTTATTTTCCAGAAAAAATCACCAAAAACACTGTAATAATACGAAATGTTCCAACTGTATGCTTGGATGTTACCGCGGAGGCTGGCTGGTAAACAATGCCACCGGCGGAACTTGTGAGCGTGGCTCAGGTCGCACATTGGACGCGTCTCGGACGAAGGGCGGTGAGCGGGTTTTTGGGCGGTATGCGAGGCAAAATTTTTGCAAAAAAAGCGAGCGGTATGCGGATTGTACGGTATGTGATGCGTGCGGTATGCGGGGGTCCACTGTATACATTCACTTGCGTAGCGCCCCAAATTTTTTGAGGAAAAAATAAATCTTTTCTTTTAAAAGGAAAAAAGAGCTTATGGTACCCAGGCATCCCCAATTATTTTAATATGGAACACAGTGAGTGCACACACCCATTCTCTCATGTCTAGGTGACTCAGGCTTATTGTGGCAATGTTGAATGAATGACAAAGAAAACGTATATATACGTTTGGGGCGCTACGCGCGTGAACGTATATATATGTTTGGACCGTTTAAGTGTTAAACTGATCCCAGAAAGCAATGTACAGTGGACCCCCGCATACCGATGGCACCACATAACGATTAATCCGCATACCGCTTGCTTTAATCGCAAAAATTTTGCCTCGCATACCGCTTAAAAACCCGTTCACCGATTTTCGTCCGAGACGCGTCCAATGTGCGCCCTCAGCCAGCCTCACATGTGCCACCCATGCCATTGTTTACCAGCCAGCCTCCGCGGTAACATCCAAGCATACAATCGGAATATTTCGTATTATTACAGTGTTTTCGGTGCTGTTTCTGGAAAATAAGTGACCATGGGCCCCAAGAAAGCTTCTAGTGCCAACCCTACACCAATAAGGGTGAGAATTCCAATAGAAATGAAGAAAGAGATCATTGATAAGTATGAAAGTGGAGTGCGTATCGCCGACCTGGTCAGGTTGTACAAGAAACCCCAATCAACCATCGCTACTATTGTGGGCACCAGAAAGGCAATCAAGGAAGCTGTTCTTGCCAAAGGTTTAACTGTGTTTTCGAAACAAAGATCACAAGTGATGGAAGATGTTGAGAGACTCTTATTGGTGTGGATAAATGAAAAACAGCTAGCAGGAGATAGCATCTCTCAAGCGATCATAAGCGAAAAGGCTAGGAAGTTGCATCAGGATTTAATTAAAAAAATGCCTGCAACTAGTGCTGATGTGAGTGAATTTAAGGCCAGCAAAGGTTGGTTTGAGAGATTTAAGAAGCGTAGTGGCATACATAGTGTGATAAGGCATGGTGAGGCTGCCAGTTCGGACCACAAAGCGGCTGAAAAATATGTGCATGAATTCAAGGAGTACATAGAGACTGAAGGACTGAAACCTGAACAAGTGTTTAATTGTGATGAAACAGGCCTGTTTTGGAAGAAAATGCCAAGCAGGACCTACATTACTCAGGAGGAAAAGGCACTCCCAGGACATAAGCCTATGAAAGACAGGCTTACTTTGTTGATGTGTTCCAATGCTACTGGTGATTGCAAAGTTAAGCCTTTATTAGTGTATCACTCTGAAACTCCCAGACCGTTCAGGCAAAAGAATGTCCTCAAGGAGAATTTGTGTGTGCTGTGGAGGGCAAACAGTAAGGCATGGGTCACTAGAGACTTTTTCTATGACTGGTTACACCATGCATTTGCCCCCAATGTGAAAGATTACCTAACTGAAAAGAAATTAGAACTTAAGTGCCTCCTGGTGTTAGACAATGCCCCTGGTCATCCTACAGACGTGGCAGAGCGACTTTATGGGGACATGAAATTCATTAACATCAAGTTTTTGCCTCCTAATACCACTCCTCTCCTGCAGCCCATGGACCAGCAGGTTATTGCAAACTTCAAAAAACTGTACACAAAAGCTCTGTTTGAAAGGTGCTTTGTAGTGACCTCAGAAACTCAACTGACTCTAAGAAAGTTTTGGAGAGAGCACTTTAATATCCTCAATTGTGTAAACCTTATAGGTAAGGCTTGGGAGGGAGTGACTAAGAAGACCTTGAACTCTGCTTGGAAGAAACTGTGGCCAGAATGTGTAGACAAAAGGGATTTTGAAGGGTTTGAGGCTAACCCTGAGAGGATTATGCCAGTTGAGGAATCCATTGTGGCATTGGGAAAGTCCTTGGGGTTGGAGGTTAGTGGGGAGGATGTGGAAGAGTTGGTGGAGGAGGACAATGAAGAACTAACCACTGATGAGCTGATAGATCAACTTCAAGAGCAAGAGGCCAGACCTGAGATAACTGGTTCAGAGGAGGGGAGAGAGAAATTGAAGAAGTTGCCTACTACAAAGATTAAGGAAATGTGTGCAAAGTGGCTTGAAGTGCAAACCTTTTTTGATGAAAATCACCCTCACACAGCTATTGCAAGCCATGCTGGTGATTATTACACTGACAATGTTGTGAAACACTTTAGGGAAGTCATAAAGGAACGAGAGGTACAGGCCACTATGGACAGATATGTTGTGCGAAAGAAGTCCAGTGACTCTGAAGCTGGTCCTAGTGGCATTAAAAGAAGAAGGGAAGTAACCCCAGAAAAGGACTCGACACCTCAAGTCTTAATGGAAGGGGATTCCCCTTCTAAACACTAACACTCTCTCTCCCCTCCTCCCATCCCATCAATCATCACCAGATCTTCAATAAAAGTAAGTGTCATGTAAGTGTGCATGCCTTTTTCAGTTTGTGTGTACTAAAATTAACATTTCATGTGGTAAAAAAAAATTTTTTTTCATACTTTTGGGTGTCTTGCACGGATTAATTTGATTTCCATTATTTCTTATGGGGAAAATTCATTCGCATACCGATTATTTCGCATAACAATTACCCCTCTTGCACGGATTAAAATCGGTATGCGGGGGTCCACTGTACTCTGTTAAGGTTCCGTTGGACGTTGGTAAATCCAACTGGGGCAATCTGGGCAACACATTAACAGGCGTGCTGTTGTTCGTGTTCCCTGAAACATTTGCTGCCCCTGCTGTACCAGCCTTCAAAGTCTTTATTAACTGCCTGCAGAGTTTCATCTCTGCTTTACACTCTGCCCTTCGTTCGTCATAGTCCTTCCGAGCTACCTCGACTGTACAGTCAGACTCACCAGCAGCATAGGCTTTTGTCTCATTAAGGATAAATGATCTCTCAAAGGCCTCCTGCCTTTACTCCAAAGGTTTCAGGCAACTCTCTGGTTCCTCACAGTCTACATCCTGATCTTGTCTGGCCATACGACACTCCTCACGTGCTTTGCTCAGGCATCCCTTATAGGCTCCCATAGACCGCTTTACATGACTTAGAGCTGAGTCAGCTGGTACTTCGTCTTCAGCTACCATAGTCGCGGTTTAGTTAAGAGCACGGTACTAATTTGTACTTCAATTAGCCCACCCCACAGCACGAACGGTATTAAACAAGAATGAACGAGTCTCAAGGCTTCTCAACAAGCTTAACAATTCCATTTATTATAGTGACTCTACTCTGAATCAAAATGTACACTGTTAGCTCTCAAATCCCAATCAAAATGTACATCTATGTGAAAGCTTAACCTAGCAATTTCCTGTACAATGTCAGCAAATAATTACAGGATTTAACCTAGTCTCTGGTACAAATCAAAGACAATGAAAATCACACAATAAAAATGAACTATACAAATTAAAAATCACTTGGTTAGCACAAATAAATTCAACAATTGAACTTGTGAAACAGTAAATAAATAAGGTATATAAACAGCTTGGCCTCTCTGTGCCCAGCTTACTCAGTCTAGCATGGATGGTTGGATAAGGTAAATCCTAACCTAACTAGTGTGCTATAGCTTAAACCTGGCTTTAGAACTCCCTGTAAATAATAACTAGGTCAAATCTGTCCTAGCTACTATAACTGTTGTAAATATTGCACAAGCCTAGCCTAACTGTGGCTACCTTGCAATTCCACTGTAAGTAATTAACACACAAGTCTCCTACTCTGGATTACTTGTAATAACTGTAAATAATTAAATTCACAAGCTTCTCTAGCCTACCTGGCCTACCTGTAAATTACTGCAAATAACAACTTCTGTGTATAGTCAGCTTGGCCTAGCCTCTGTGTAACTCTGGGCCTGGGTACTAACTTAAATTAACTCTGTTAAACTGGTTCCTAACTGTGGCCTAGTTATGATAATTTTAACCTAGCTATTCCACATCACGGTTCAAAGGACCACTTGTGAAAATTTGTCTGGACTGCCTCCATGAGAGTCGCCTACCCTGGCAAGCTGTGTTGACACCGAGCCCTGAGGCTGGTACCTCACCCTCACAAGTGGCTTATAGGACAGATTTTCATAAATAACTGATGTTGTAAGAAATTTCGACTGCATGCATGTTTAAAGTACTAACTTACTTGGTGATGTAGAATCACCAAGTGTTGTTAGTGACCAGACTAAGAATCATCATTGTTAGTGATTAGACTAACAATCACCAGTGTTGTTGGTGACCAGACTAACAATCACCAGTGTTGTTAATGACCAAACTAACAATCATCATTGTTAGTGACCAGACTAACAATCATCAGTGTTGTTGGTGACCAGACTAACAATCACCAGTGTTGTTGGTGACCAGACTAACAATCACCAGTGTTGTTGGTAACCAGACTAACAATCATCATTGTTAGTGACCAGACTAACAGTGTTATTAATGATCAAACTAACAGTAATCATTGTTAGTGACCAGACTAACAATCATCAGCGATGTCAGTGACCAGACTAACAATCATCATTTTTAGTGACCAGACTAACAATCATCAGTGTTGTTAGTGACCAGACTAACAATCATCAATGTTGTTAGTGACCAGACAAACAATCATCATTGTTAGCAATGTAACTAACAATCATCAGTGTTGTTAGTGACCAGACTAACAATCATCATTGTTAGTGACCAGACTAACAATCATCAGTGTTGTTAGTGACCAGACTAACAATCATCAGTGTTGTTAGTGACCAGACTAACAATCATCATTGTTAGCGACCAGACTAACAATCATTAGTGCTGTTAGTGACCAGACTAACAATCATCAATGTTAGCGAAGACTAACAATCATCAGTGCTGTTAGCAACCAGACTAACAATCATCAGTGTTGTTAGCGACCAGACTAACAATCATCAGTGTTGTTAGTGACCAGACTAACAATCATCATTGTTAGTGACCAGACTAACAATCATCAGTATTGTTAGTAACCAGACTAACAATCATCATCGTTAGCGACCAGACTAACAATCATCAGCGTTGTTAGTGACCAGACTAACAATCATCAGTGTTGTTAGCGACCAGACTAACAATCATCAGTGTTATTAGTGACCAGACTAACAATCATCAGTGTTGTTAGCGACCAGACTAACAATCATCAGTGTTATTAGTGACCAGACTAACAATCATCAGTGCTGTTAGCGACCAGACTAACAATCATCAGTGTTGTTAGCGACCAGACTAACAATCTGTGTACGAATGGTATATAATACCGACAAGATGAGAGTAAGACACATGTGCAACATCTGGGTATCTTTATTGTAGACGTTTCGCCATCCAGTGGCTTTATCAATACAAATTCCAGGACATAACTTGAAGACAGTAGAACTATGTACAGAAGATGAGGTAATCAGTCCCTCAACCTAGGAGTAGGTGCGAACAGCACCATAGTCGTGGAGATTCTGAAGCAGAAGAAAGAATCCTGGCGCTTATATAGTAACGTCAGGTGAAGCAGACGAGGGCAAATTCACTGGTGGGCGGGATTCCCCAGTGGAAGTAGGTCCTTCCCAAAGAGATGGGTTAGTTGTAGTAGTAGTAGTTGTCGTAGTTGTGAAGGTTATGTACATGTCCTCAGAATTAAGATTCCATGATGTTGCAGTGTCTGACAAGTTGTGTACGAATGGTATATAATACCGACAACTAACTACAACTAACTACAACTAACCCATCTCTTTGGGAAGGACCTACTTCCACTGGGGAATCCCGTCCACCAGTGAATTTGCCCTCGTCTGCTTCACCTGACGTTACTATATAAGCGCCAGGATTCTTTCTTCTGCTTCAGAATCTTCACGACTATGGTGCTGTTCGCACCTACTCCTAGGTTGAGGGACTGATTACCTCATCTTCTGTACATAGTTCTACTGTCTTCAAGTTATGTCCTGGAATTTGTATTGATAAAGCCACTGGATGGCGAAACGTCTACAATAAAGATACCCAGATGTTGCACATGTGTCTTACTCTCATCAGACTAACAATCGTCATTGTTAGTGACCAGACTAACAATCATTGCTAGTGACCAGACTAACAATCATCAGTGTTGTTAGTGACCAGACTAACAATCATCATTGTTAGTGACCAGACTAACAATCATCATTGTTAGTGACCAGACTAACAATCATCTGTGTTGTTAGTGAACAGACTAACAATCATCATTGTTAGTGACCAGACTAACAATCATCAGTGTTGTTAGTGACCAGACTAACAATCATCATTGTTAGTGACCAGACTAACAATCATCATTGTTAGTGACCAGACTAACAATCATCAGTGTTGTTAGTGACCAGGCTAACAATCATCAGCGTTGTTAGTGACCAGACTAACAATCATCATTGTTAGTGACCAGATTAACAATCATCAGTGTTGTTAGTGACCAGACTAACAATCATCATTGTTAGTGACCAGACTAACAATCATCAGTGTTGTTAGTGACCAGACTAACAATCATCATTGTTAGTGACCAGACTAACAATCATCAGTGTTGTTAGTGACCAGACTAACAATCATCAGTGTTGTTAGTGACCAGACTAACAATCATCATTGTTAGTGACCAGACCAACAATCATCAGTGTTGTTAGTGACAAGACTAACAATCATCAGTGTTGTTAGTGACCAGACTAACAATCATCATTGTTAGTGACCAGACTAACAATCATCAGTGTTGTTAGTGACCAGACTAACAATCATCATTGTTAGTGACCAGACTAACAATCATCAGTGTTGTTAGTGACCAGACTAACAATCATCATCGTTAGCGACCAGACTAACAATCATCAGTGTTGTTAGTGACCAGACTAACAATCATCAGTGTTGTTAGCGACCAGACTAACAATCATCAGTGTTATTAGTGACCAGACTAACAATCATCAGTGCTGTTAGCGACCAGACTAACAATCATCAGTGTTGTTAGCGACCAGACTAACAATCGTCAGTGTTGTTAGTGACCAGACTAACAATCATCATTGCTAGTGACCAGACTAACAATCATTAGTGTTGTTAGTGACCAGACTAACAATCATCATTGTTAGTGACCAGACTAACGATCATCATTGTTGTTAGTGACCAGACTAACAATCATCAGTGTTGTTAGTGACCAGACTAACAATCATCATTGTTAGTGACCAGACTAACAATCATCAGTGTTGTTAGTGACCAGACTAACAATCATCATTGTTAGTGACCAGACTAACAATCATCAGTGTTGTTAGTGACCAGACTAACAATCATCATTGTTAGTGACCAGACTAACAATCATCAGTGTTGTTAGTGACCAGACTAACAATCATCAGTGTTGTTAGTGACCAGACTAACAATCATCATTGTTAGTGACCAGATTAACAATCATCAGTGTTGTTAGTGACCAGACTAACAATCATCATTGTTAGTGACCAGACTAACAATCAGTGTTGTTAGTGACCAGACTAACAATCATCATTGTTAGTGACCAGACTAACAATCATCAGTGTTGTTAGTGACCAGACTAACAATCATCATTGTTAGTGACCAGACTAACAATCATCATTGTTAGTGACCAGA
Organism: Cherax quadricarinatus; assembly: GCF_038502225.1. Taxonomy (NCBI): domain Eukaryota; kingdom Metazoa; phylum Arthropoda; class Malacostraca; order Decapoda; family Parastacidae; genus Cherax; species Cherax quadricarinatus. The sequence goes on along the minus strand of NW_027196091.1, from coordinate 51,578 downwards.
TTAACAATCATCAGTGTTGATAGTGACCAGACTAACAATCATCATTGTTAGTGACCAGACTAACAATCATCAGTGTTGTTAGTGACCAGACTAACAATCATTAGTGTTGTTAGTGACCAGACTAACAATCATCATTGTTAGTGACCAGACTCACAATCATCAGTGTTGTTAGTGACCAGACTAACAATCATCATTGTTAGTGACCAGACTAACAATCATCAGTGTTGTTAGTGACCAGACTAACAATCATCATTGTTAGTGACCAGACTAACAATCATCAGTGTTGTTAGTGACCAGACTAACAATCATCATTGTTAGTGACCAGACTAACAATCATCAGTGTTGTTAGTGACCAGACTAACAATCATCAGTGTTGTTAGTGACCAGACTAACAATCATCATTGTTAGTGACCAGATTAACAATCATCAGTGTTGTTAGTGACCAGACTAACAATCATCATTGTTAGTGACCAGACTAACAATCATCAGTGTTGTTAGTGACCAGACTAACAATCATCATTGTTAGTGACCAGACTAACAATCATCAGTGTTGTTAGTGACCAGACTAACAATCATCAGTGTTGTTAGTGACCAGACTAACAATCATCATTGTTAGTGACCAGATTAACAATCATCAGTGTTGTTAGTGACCAGACTAACAATCATCATTGTTAGTGACCAGACTAACAATCATCAGTGTTGTTAGTGACCAGACTAACAATCATTAGTGTTGTTAGTGACCAGACTAACAATCATTGTTAGTGACCAGACTAACAATCACCAGTGTTGTTAGCGACTAGACTAACAATCACCAGTGTTGTTAGTGACCAGACTAACAATCATCGGTGTTGTTAGTGACCAGACTAACAATCATCAGTGTTGTTAGTGACCAGGCTAACAATCATCAGTGTTGTTAGTGACCAGACTAACAATCATCATTGTTAGTGACCAAACTAACAATCATCAGTGTTGTTAGTGACCAGACTAACAATCATCATTGTTAGTGACCAGACTAACAATCATCAGTGTTGTTAGTGACCAGACTAACAATCATCATTGTTAGTGACCAGATTAACAATCATCAGTGTTGTTAGTGACCAGATTAACAATCATCAGTGTTGTTGATAAATTAGACACATGTGCAACTCTTGGGTATCTTTATTGAGGAAACGTTTTGCCACACAGTGGCTTCATCAGTCCATACAAAGGAGAATTGCACATGTGTCTAATTTATCAACATGTCGGTTCTCTGAACCATTCATCTACAAACCTGTCAGACACTGCAACTTCTTGGGATCTTAATACTTGGGAATTCTTCGCTTGCCTAATTCTTGGGCACGACCTACTTCAACATTGAACAAATGTTACACGACCTATGACTTCTGCACCTGTCCTGCCAACGGTTTATAAGCTCCTTCTCAGCACGTATGCCGTATTCTATTCAAGATTGATGGACTGACCACATCGACTCAAGGTTGAGGGACTGATTACCTCATTCTCCTCCTGTTCTTCAAGATTCTCCTTTGTATGGACTGATGAAGCCACTGTGTGGCGAAACGTTTCCGCAATAAAGATACCCAAGAGTTGCACATGTGTCTAATTTATCAACATGTCGGTTCTCTGAACCATTCATCTACAAATCAGTGTTGTTAGTGACCAGACTAACAATCATCATTGTTAGTGACCAGACTAACAATCATCAGTGTTGTTAGTGACCAGACTAACAATCATTAGTGTTGTTAGTGACCAGACTAACAATCATCATTGTTAGTGACCAGACTCACAATCATCAGTGTTGTTTGTGACCAGACTAACAATCATTAGTGTTGTTAATGACCAGACTAACAATCACCAGTGTTGTTAGTGACCAGACTAACAATCATCGGTGTTGTTAGTGACCAGACTAACAATCATCAGTGTTGTTAGTGACCAGGCTAACAATCATCAGTGTTGTTAGTGACCAGACTAACAATCATCATTGTTAGTGACCAAACTAACAATCATCAGTGTTGTTAGTGACCAGACTAACAATCATCATTGTTAGTGACCAGACTAACAATCATCAGTGTTGTTAGTGACCAGACTAACAATCATCAGTGTTGTTAGTGACCAGACTAACAATCATCATTGTTAGTGACCAGATTAACAATCATCAGTGTTGTTAGTGACCAGACTAACAATCATCATTGTTAGTGACCAGACTAACAATCATCAGTGTTGTTAGTGACGAGACTAACAATCATTAGTGTTGTTAGTGACCAGACTAACAATCATCATTGTTAGTGACCAGACTAACAATCATCAGAGTTGTTAGTGACCAGACTAACAATCATTAGTGTTGTTAATGACCAGACTAACAATCACCAGTGTTGTTAGCGACCAGACTAACAATCACTAGTGTTGTTAGTGACCAGACTAACAATCATCGGCGTTGTTAGTGACCAGACTAACAATCATCAGTGTTGTTAGTGACCAGGCTAACAATCATCAGTGTTGTTAGTGACCAGACTAACAATCATCATTGTAGTGACCAAACTAACAATCATCAGTGTTGTTAGTGACCAAACTAACAATCATCATTGTTAGTGACCAAACTAACAATCATCATTGTTAGTGACCAAACTAACAATCATCATTGTTAGTGACCAAACTAACAATCATCATTGTTAGTGACCAAACTAACAATCATCATTGTTAGTGACCAAACTAACAATCATCATTGTTAAATACCAAACTAACAATCATCATTGTTAGTGACTAAAACTAACAATCATCATTGTTAGTGACCAAGCTAACAATCAACATTGTTAGTGACCAAACTAACAATCATGTTACTAACATAACTTGAACATAAATTATCATATAATAATGTTCTAAGGTAATTATCACATTATCTCAATATATAATAATATCCCAGTCTTGCCACTTACCTCATATATCAGTCTTACACTGATAATTACTCCACCACTATATTAACTGAACAGAATTAACAAAAATGTTCAATAATTCTCCCGTGACACCGTCACTGTTGTTGTTGTTGAGGGTTGTGAGGCCACCACATACAACACCGTCACTGTTGTTGTTGTTGAGGGTTGTGAGGCCACCACATACAACACCGTCACTGTTGTTGTTGTTGTTGTTGTTGTTGAGGGTTGTGTAGTGATACTGCTCCTGTGGGGACCACTGAGGAGCTCCCTAAATCATGGACCAATAGCCTCATTATTCCCATTCCAAAGCCCAATCAACAAAACTCATTTCGCCCAATATCCCTTACTAGCTGCTTGTGTAAAACATTTGAAAGGATGATTCTTAATCGTCTTATGCACAGAATTAAGGAATTCTTGTCACCCCGGTTGCATGGCTTCATGCATGGAAGGAGTGTGCATCATTGCATTACCACCTTTCTCACTCTGCACACTGACAGCTCATACACTACGTTCCTTGACCTTAAATCCGCTTTTGATGTAGCCAACAGACATGTAATCATTAGTGAACTTGCCAGAATGGATGTTGGAGGATGGCTTCTCCGCTGGATTAAAGGTTACCTGTCCAACAGAAAGTCGTCTGTGTTGTTCCAGGGACATAGAAGTGTAACTAAAGATTTTGAATTAGGAACCCCACAGGGAGGTGTGCTTAGTCCCACCCTTTTCAACATTTTGATTAATGCCTTACTTAATGCCATGCCTAGCCAGCCCCATCATTATATGGTTAGTTTTGCTGATGACATAATGATTCACACTACCGGATTCTCCAACACCCAAAACATTCTTAATCATGTTTTAGCCTCGTGTCAGGACCTGGGGTTAATAATCTCAGGGGATAAAACAAAGATACTCAACAGGCGTCCTCCTCGGCAGAGAGGCACAGTTCGTCAGATCCAGTTGCATGATGGGTCTCTTCTAGAATATGTAAGCAGATACAGATATCTAGGCTTTGAGGTTCCACTACTTGGACCTGTTGTAACGAGACTTTGTCGCCAATACAAAGAAAGGCTGAGAGCACTTAGAGTTGTGGCAGGTTTTCATCCCAGGTATGGTGCTAATGTTAAAATTGTGAAAATGATGTATCTTGCTTATATTAGATCATTGGTTGATTATGCAGCGCCACTACTTGAACTCGTGTCTGACTGGAAGCTTGGAGGGCTGGAAAAACTGCAAAACGAAGCAATGAGGATCATCCTAGGATGCCCTCGTACTGCCAAAATTTTAAATATGCGGAAAGAACTTAATATTCCAAGCATTAGAGATCGTGTTACTGAAAGAAATATCCTTATTGGGGTCAATATGCTTACGCTAGCCCATTCAAACCCCTGCACAGAAGCCCTCCAAACTTTCCTCAGCACTGGTGAACATCCTTCCAGATGGATCGAAAAAACTGGAACCGACCTCCGCATGAACCAGCTACATGATCTATATCAAGTTGGACAACAGAGACATTTCCCTGCTCCATGGGATATTACCCCATTCCAAACTACCATTCCTCCATTTCCCCCAAAAACTCTTCTTAAATCACAACCAAAGCTTCGTCTTGAAGCCAAACATGATGCCTTAAGCTGTATTGATAACTTAGTCACACAGAACAATCTTTCACAAATTATTTACGTCGATGGTTCTGTTCACCAGTCCACTGGTGCAGCTGGTAGTTTTTAGTTTAATATGTTTATTATGCACCCCATACCCATCCTGTGGGCGGTAGTCAAAAGATTACAGAGGTACATAATTGGTCCAGGGACTGGACTCCAAAGTTTTGATAGCTGAGCAAGTTAGAGGTAATGAACTCACAATTTACAAAGGTAATGAACTCACAATTTACAAAGGTAATGAACTCACAATTTACAAAGGTAATGAACTCACAATTTACAAAGGTAATGAACTCCAGGTAAGTCTGGTCACAATCATGACAAGTTACAAAGGTATTTACAGATTACAGAGGTACGTAATGGGTCCAGGGACTGGGCCCCCAAAGTTTTGATAGCTGAACTAGGTACAAAGGTAATGAGCTCACAAGTTACAAAGGTAATGAATTCTGTAGAATGGTTACTTACGTTTATACTTTGGCTACAATCATGGTAGTGCTGCTGTTGTCGTACAGAGTGATGGCTCTCATAAAGAAATTGGAGCACGCATCAATAACTGGGCCTCTACCCTTCAAACAGAACTGTTTGCCATATTTCTTGCACTCAAATGTGTCCATGTATCTAAGGTTGACACTTTAATTGTAACTGATTCTCTGTCATCCATAAATGCTCTCAACTCATTAAGTATAAATTGTGGCATGCTTTTGTCAGAAGCCAGACATAGATATGGTAAGATTGTGGACAGTGGAGTCAGAGTGCACATGCTGTGGATTCCATCTCACATTGGTCTTCAGATGCATGATAGAACTGATAAATTGGCTAAGCTGTATGCTTTCAAAGAGGGAGTAGATTACAATCTTGGGTTGTCATTTAGCAGTTTGAGAACAATAATACGAAAAGAACTTCAAATGAACTTTATTGACTTAAGACTTAGGGAGATTGACACAAGTCAGTCCATCTATCATCATTCCATCATGCAGGAGGAGCCACATGTCTATGGTGCATCCAACAAGATAAGCAGACTCTTGGATGTCACTACTGCCCGGCTCCGGCTGGGTTACAAGTATCTTTGGCAGGTTAAATCACCACCACCAGATGTAGACCAAACGAAATGTAAACTTTGCCAGATGGACTATTGTCACACATTGCGTCATTATGTACTGAAGTGTGATAAAATTAATGAATTTAGAAACTACTCACTCAGAAGTGTTCAAGAAATGGCTAAGTATTTTATCCACAGTGGTATATTGCAGACCATTCTGGAGAAATACCCTGACTTTGCTAGCTGTAAATAAAGCATTACCACATGTGTGCATGTGTGCATGTGTGTGTGTGTGTGTGTGTGTGTGTGTGTGTGTGTGTGTGTGTGTGTGTGTGTGTGTGTGTGTGTGTGTGTGTGTGTGTGTGTGTGTGTGTGTGGTGTGTGTGACTCAACAATCAATATTTGCACCAATAACTCATTACAGTTGTGACCGGGTGTGGAAGTGTGAATTGCTCATTACTCTATAATTTGTTCATGATTGTAGCCAAAGTATAAACGTAAGTAACCATTCTACAGAATTCATTACCTTTGTAACTTGTGAGCTCATTACCTTTGTACCTAGTTCAGCTATCAAAACTCTGGGGGCCCAGTCCCTGGACCCATTACGTACCTCTGTAATCTGTAAATACCTTTGTAACTTGTCATGATTGTGACCAGACCTTCCTGGAGTTCATTACCTTTGTAAATTGTGAGTTCATTACCTTTGTAAATTGTGAGTTCATTACCTCTGTAAATTGTGAGTTCATTACCTCTGTAACTTGCTCAGCTATCAAAACTTTGGAGTCCAGTCCCTGGACCAATTATGTACCTCTGTAATCTTTTGACTACCGCCCACAGGATGGGTATGTGGTGCATAATAAACATATTAAACTAACTAACTCCTGTGGGGAGCAGCAGCAGGATAATACTGCACCACCTCTCGGGGCCCTTAACAACAACAACAACCTGTGCATGCCAAGGGGAATTACTCGGTTCTATAATACCCTCCTTCAGCAGCCTCTGAGTTTCTTTCTCAATGAACATCCGATCCTCATAAGAATAGCGGCGTGACTTAGCTGGTATAGGATGGCAATCCGCGGTAAGATTTGCAAACAGCTATGGTGGGTCTACCCTTAAAGTGCTAAGTCCACAGACAACAAGAGGAGGCAGTTCACCTCCATATGTTAAGGTGACACTACCATGCAGCTTCTGAAAGTCCTGACCAAGGATAACGTCAGAGCACAGTTGTGGCAGAATAGCTATATGTACATCTTGATAATCCTTTCCATTAACTCTGAGATTTACCTTACAAAACCCTAAGGTCTGAAAAGAGAGAGATGTTGATGCCATAGAAACGGTACCTGATGAGTGATGTACAGTCAAGGAGTGGCGTTTAACTAAGTCAAGATTGATGAAACTCTCTGAGCTGCCACTATCAATAAGACCATCTACTTCTGTTCCTTTGATGAATACTTTCACAACTGCCTTTGACAGTGAATTTGGAGTAGCCGCAGAAGTCACTGTTGCTAGAGTCGCATGATCACTGGAATGTGTGGAGGCACTAGCTCTTGTTGATGCATTAGCACGACATACTTTAGCAAAGTGACCTTTCTTGTGGCATTTACGGCACATTGCTTCACGAGCAGGACACTTTGGACGTGGATGTCTTGAAAAACCACAAAAGAAACACACCGTACCTGCTGCTGCTGTCACCGAGGCAGGTTCCACAGTAACTTCATTGCAAGAGTCTTGGTCAGGAATTGCAGCACTTACCACTCGAAAAGACTGAGTGGTACTGTATACTTCAGAATTCTTCTGTGCTGAATCTAGAGCTCTTGCCTGGTCAAAGGCAGCGGCTAAGTCGAGAGTTTTATTCTCCAATAAACACTGCCTTATTATTGGTGATTGCAGGCCACTGATAAAAGCATCCCTGATGGACTCTTCACAATACTGAGCAGCTGTCACTGCTTGGAAGTGACAGTCCTTACCTAAAATTTTCAGTGCTTGAAGGTATTCCTCTAAGATAAGAGATAAGATTTCGTTCGGATTTTTAACCCAGGAGGGTTAGCCACCCAGGATAACCCAAGAAAGTCAGTGCGTCATCGAGGACTGTCTAACTTATTCATCAATCTGCTGGCGGCGAGTTGCAAGGCCATAGCGTGCAAAGATTTCATTTGTAGGTTTAATATACTGAGACTTGAGGGTTTTGATAGCATCTTCGTAGGTATTACACTTAGAAATAGCCTCATATATCTTAGGTGACACAAAATTGATGAGCAGACTTAGTTTATCTAGATCTTCTTTAGGAAGGGCTCCCAAGAAGTTTTCGAAAGTCTTAAACCAGTGCTTCCATTCCTGAGCAGCCGTTGATAAGCTGGGGTCACAGTCTCGCCTCTCAGGTTTCAGTAAACGCTCCATGTTGTGATGTAGTCTAGCGCAGGATCACCACCAGGTAGCCCAGGATTCTATGTTCAATAAATTGTTGTGATAGAAACACAGAGGCTGCTGAAGGAGGGTATTATAGAACCGAGTAATTCCCCTTGGCGTGCACAGGTTGTTGTTGTTAAAGATGATTATAGGAAACGGAGACTGGCTATCGATTACTCTGAGACAATCAACAAATTTACACTTCTTGATGGGTACCCTCTACCTCGAATTGATGATACAGTGAACAAAATTGCTCAGTACTATGTGTTTAGCACAATTGATCTACAGAGTGCCTATCATCAAGTCCCTATAAGGAATGAAGATAAACCATACACTGCATTTCAGGCTAGTGATGGCCTGTATCAGTTTACCAGAGTCCCTTTTGGAGTCACCAATGGGGTAGCCTGCTTCCAACGAATTATGGATTCACTCATTCATGAAGAGCAGCTCATAGGAACTTACGCGTATTTAGATAATGTTACCATTTGTGGCAAGACCCAGGAGGAACATGATGCAAACCTTGATAAGTTTTTGGAAGCCGCCAAGAAGAAAAATATCAGTTACAACGAGGAAAAGTGCACTTTTTCAACTAAAAGGCTTAGCATCCTTGGTTATGTAGTGGAAGGAGGTTCAATATTCCCAGACCCTGAATGACTACGACCTCTAAGCAACACAGACCCAAACTTATGCCTAGAACAGATTAACTCGGTGGCACTCGATGTATGCACAAGGCTTATTCCTCTAAGAAAAAGGAGGAGTAGATGTAAAATAGAAAGAGACAGGCGCTCCCTTTACAGGCGACGGAAAAGAATAACAGAGCGGCTAAAAGAGGTCAATATATCTGAAATGCGCAGGGAGACACTGGTCAGAGAAATAGCAAGCATCGAACTTAAGCTAAAAGAATCCTTTAGGAGTCAGGAATCGCGGGAAGAACTAAAAGCTATAAATGAAATCGAAAGAAACCCAAAGTATTTCTTCTCCTATGCCAAATCAAAATCGAGAACAACGCCCAGTATTGGGCCCCTACTTAAACAAGATGGGTCCTACACAGATGACAGCAAGGAAATGAGTGAGCTACTCAAGTCCCAATATGACTCAGTTTTTAGCAAGCCGCTAACCAGACTGAGAGTCGAAGATCAAAATGAATTTTTTATGAGAGAGCCACAAAATTTGATTAACACAAGCCTATCCGATGTTATCCTGACGCCAAATGACTTCGAACAGGCGATAAATGACATGCCCATGCACTCTGCCCCAGGGCCAGACTCATGGAACTCTGTGTTCATCAAGAACTGCAAGAAGCCCCTATCACGAGCCTTTTCCATCCTATGGAGAGGGAGCATGGACACGGGGGTCGTCCCTCAGTTACTAAAAACAACAGACATAGCCCCACTCCACAAAGGTGGCAGTAAAGCAACAGCAAAGAACTACAGACCAATAGCACTAACATCCCATATCATAAAAATCTTTGAAAGGGTCCTAAGAAGCAAGATCACCACCCATCTAGAAACCCATCAGTTACACAACCCAGGGCAACATGGGTTTAGAACAGGTCGCTCCTGTCTGTCTCAACTACTGGATCACTACGACAAGGTCCTAAATGCACTAGAAGACAAAAAGAATGCAGATGTAATATATACAGACTTTGCAAAAGCCTTCGACAAGTGTGACCATGGCGTAATAGCGCACAAAATGCGCGCTAAAGGAATAACAGGAAAAGTCGGTCGATGGATCTATAATTTCCTCACTAACAGAACACAGAGAGTAGTCGTCAACAGAGTAAAGTCCGAGGCAGCTACGGTGAAAAGCTCTGTTCCACAAGGCACAGTACTAGCTCCCATCTTGTTCCTCATCCTCATATCTGACATAGACAAGGATGTCAGCCACAGCACCGTGTCTTCCTTTGCAGATGACACCCGAATCTGCATGACAGTGTCTTCCATTGCAGACACTGCAAGGCTCCAGGCAGACATCAACAAAATCTTTCAGTGGGCTGCAGAAAACAATATGAAGTTCTACGATGAGAAATTTCAATTACTCAGATATGGTAAACATGAGGAAATTAAATCTTCATCAGAGTACAAAACAAATTCTGGCCACAAAATAGAGCGAAACACCAACGTCAAAGACCTGGGAGTGATTATGTCGGAGGATGTCACCTTCAAGGACCATAACATTGTATCAATCGCATCTGCTAGAAAAATGACAGGATGGATAATGAGAACCTTCAAAACTAGGGAGGCCAAGCCCATGATGACACTCTTCAGGTCACTTGTTCTATCTAGGCTGGAATATTGCTGCACTCTAACAGCACCTTTCAAGGCAGGTGAAATTGCCGACCTAGAAAATGTACAGAGAACTTTCACGGAGCGCATAACGGAGATAAAACACCTCAATTACTGGGAGCGCTTGAGGTTTCTAAACCTGTATTCCCTGGAACGCAGGAGGGAGAGATACATGATTATATACACCTGGAAAATCCTAGAGGGACTAGTACCGAACTTGCACACGAAAATCACTCACTACGAGAGCAAAAGACTTGGCAGACGATGCACCATCCCCCCAATGAAAAGCAGGGGTGTCACTAGCACGTTAAGAGACCATACAATAAGTGTCAGGGGCCCGAGACTGTTCAACTGCCTCCCAGCACACATAAGGGGGATTACCAACAGACCCCTGGCAGTCTTCAAGCTGGCACTGGACAAGCACCTAAAGTCAGTTCCTGATCAGCCGGGCTGTGGCTCGTACGTTGGTTTGCGTGCAGCCAGCAGCAACAGCCTGGTTGATCAGGCGCTGATCCACCAGGAGGCCTGGTCACAGACCGGGCCGCGGGGGCATTGACCCCCGAAACTCTCTCCAGGTAAACTCCAGGTATGGGAACTTCCAATGCCTCAAGACAAAAAGTCACTCCGAAGAACTCTTGGTCTCTTTGCTTATTACTCACAATGGATCTACAACTATTCAAGTAAAGTCCGCCCATTGAGTGCTACCACATTTCCTGTGACAAAGGAAGCAGAAGCCGCTTTCCATACTCTCAAACAGGACATTGAAAACTCAGTAGTTCAAGCCATTGATGAGTCCCTACCATTCGAAGTGGAAACGGATGCATCTGACATTGCCATTGCTGCAGTCTTATCTCAGGCAGGACGACCAGTAGCCTTCTTTTCGAGAACTTTTCAAGGATCAGAGAAATGTTACGCTGCTGTAGAAAAGGAAGCCCAGGCCATCATAGAAGCAGTTCGCCACTGGAGGCATTATTTAACTGGTAGACATTTCACCATAAGGACTGACCAACGGTCTGTGATGTATATGTTCGACAAGAAGCACAAAAGTAGGATAAAGAATGACAAGATATTACGCTGGAGGATGGAACTATCGTGTTATGACTTTGATATTCTGTACCGACCGGGTCAAGAGAACATCTCACCTGATGCATTCTCTAGGTCCTACTGTGGAGCAGCATGTCATGATTTGCAATCACTCTCAGCACTCCACAAGGCTTTGTGTCACCCAGGAGTTACATGCCTGTACCATTTTGTCAAATCAAAGAACATGCCCTACTCAGTGGAAGATGTGCGACAAGTGATCAGAGCATGCAGAGTATGTGGAGAGTGCAAGCCAAACTTTCATCAGCCAGAGAAGACTCATCTCATAAAATCCACCCAGCCTTTCGAGAGACTGAATATAGATTTCAAAGGACCTCTACCAAGCACAAATCAGAATAGGTATTTCCTTAACATAGTAGATGAATATTCAAGGTTTCCCTTTGTATTCCCCTGTGCAAATATGACTGCTTCAACTGTTATTAGTTGTCTTTCACAGTTGTTCTCTATTTTTGGTATGCCAGCTTATATCCATTCAGAAGTAACGAACTTCAGGAGTTTTTGTCTAGCAAAGGTATTGCCTGCAGCAGAACAACAAGCTACAACCCTCAAGGCAATGGTCAAGTGGAGCGGTTCAATGGTACTATATGGAAGGCAGTTACAATGACATTGAAGTCGCGCAATCTACCTGTTCAACACTGGCAAACTGTCCTACTTGATGCTCTTCACTCTATTAGATCATTGCTGTGTACAGCTACTAATGCAACCCCTCATGAAAGACTCCTCAACTATTCACGTCGTTCCTCTACGGGAGCCTCCGTGCCCACTTGGTTATGTCATCCTGGACCCGTTCTCCTGAAGAGTCACCGTAGGATGAACAAGACGGATCCTTTAGTGGAAGAGGTAGAGCTCCTGCAAGCTAATCCACATTACGCCCACATTCGCTACCAAAATGGTGAAGAGACTACAGTATCTACAAGACATTTAGCCCCAGTTGAAATCCTCATTAGTGTGGAATCTCAAGATACACCAATAGATGTGAAAGATGCTTCGTTTTCTCCTGGAAAGCCCCTTGAGACTACCCCTACGGAAATAGAGGATTCTGCTCCAGCAGTTAGTCAAACCCCGCTGGAAAATATTGAACCTGGTGAAGAGGCTCAAGGGCTACGAAAGTCGGGACGTGTACGTCGCCCACCTAACAGTTTGGGAGATTACTGTCTCTGATATTTTAGAAGGGGGAGATTGTAGTGATACTGCTCCTGTGGGGAGCAGCAGCAAAATAATACTGCACCACCTCTCGGGGCCCTTAACAACAACAACAGTTTGGTGTGTGTCATGGGCGCCAACACATGGTGTGTGATTCTCTTCTCTTCTACTATCCCTATATTAGTGATGCAGATTACATGGTGAGTTTAAATATGTGGTCTGTAGTTATAACTTTTCTCTTGACATATGCAAGACATCACCATCCCTGTAGAAGCCATTATTAGACGTACTAGTCATTATATTTTGTTGTTGCAGAAGTACTATGAAGATTCTATGTTCAATAAAGCCTAGAGATAAGGTCTGTGTTTCTATCACAACATGTTGTGAGACCACCATATATAACACCGTCACTGTTGTTGTTGAGGGTTGTGAGGCCACCATATATAACACTGTAGTCAATACCACTTCGTTAACAAAGTGTTGGAAACCACCACTTTCCTAGCCATATGTCTATGGTGCATCCAGCAAAATAAGCCAACTTTTGGATGTCACTACTGCCTGTGAAAATTTGTCTGGACTGCCTCCATGTGAGTTGTCTACCCTGGCAAGCTGTGTTGACACCGAGCTCTGAGGTCGGAAGCTCAGCCTCACAAGTGGCTTATAGGACTGATTTCCATAAATGACTGATGTAGCAAGAAATCTCACCTGCATGCATGAATAAAGGACTAACTTACTTGGTGTTGGAGAATATATCCCAGTCTTCAACCTCCCTGAGCTTTAGCCCCTCTGGACTTCCCCTCAGAACCATGTGCAACCGGGAGTCTTAATTCCTCAAATATTCAGTCGGTATTAGTGACCTGCCGGCACCTCAGAAATTCCTGTTTTCAAAGGAGTGTATATCATCTAGAATAACTATGCAGAAAGTGACACTAGGTTCTAAGGCTTTACCAAGAGGAGACACCGGCATGTACCACTCATTGGCCGTCCAGCTGCACAAAGACCCACAGTTCAGCTCACTCGCAAATTCCCCCCAGAAACTGGCCAGAATACTGAGAAGAGAAAGGGATGTCTTGTCTTACTGTATGGGCCTGACAGAGGAGGTCATCTATGGTACATCGAGGTGCCTCCACCAGATTTTCCCAGGTCTAGTATGTGAAGACACCTGCTGATCACGGCACTTGTTGCTCCGACGGTGTCTAGTCTTAGAAGGAGGCACTCAGTCTCAAAACCCCATTCCCCCAGCATTCAAACTTGGGCTGCCAGTTCTCCCTGCCTAATACAACCTAGTGTTTGCCTACATTACCGGCCTATTTCTACCTACGTTAAGGTCTTAGGTCTACATTACTATCTACAGTTGCCTCAATAGTCCTAATATTAGGTCACTAACAGTATAAACTACCTACCTCTTCCTTAAAGGGTAAATCTATCTATTAAGAAGTACCTCCCAACTGCCTTCGCCAACCTGGGTGTGTTTGTGTGTTTTGGGTGGGTGTAAGGGCCACCCAACCCAGCTGTTCCATCCGTGACATGTTGGGATCTTCGTACAACGTATCTGTCCTGTGGAACCTTTTAGGACCGAATAAGTTTCCACATCCTCCCGCCAGCGAAGGTTGGCGCTAAGTCTACATCAAGTTCACCTTCCGCAAGCCCCCACGGTGGACCCTGGACACGAGTGCCATCCAGCAACTCTCAGCAAGCAGACTCTGGTCTAACTCCAACCGTCCAGTTTTCCCCGCATGGCCCTCTGGGGGTGTAAACTTGTTGGTTCCGGTTGTCTTAGCACCCTTTCCTTCAACTTTAACATCTTTTGTATGTCTAGCCTTGACTGAATGGCTCTGTACTTTCCCACCCAGTTGCACACATGCCCTGGTAGCCTTTCCTCCCACTGATACGAGGTTTCCTGGATTTAATGGCAATCTATCTCCCTCTTTGCATACCCCGTAAAAGTGTTTTCCCAAGGTGGCTGAGTGTTCGCCACTCCCTAACTGGTTCAGCTTCCCTGGCGGTTCATCATGTATACCTGGAGTTTACCTGGAGGGAGTTCCGGGAGTCAACGCCCCCGCGGCCCGGTCTGTGACCAGGCCTCCTGGTAGATCAAAGCCTGATCAACCAAGCTGTTACTGCTGGCTGCACGCAAACCAACGTACGAGCCACAGCCTGGCTGGTCAGGAACCGACTTTAGGTGCTTGTCCAGTGCCAGCTTGAAGACTGCCAGGGGTCTGTTGGTAATCCCCCTTATGTATGCTGGGAGGCAGTTGAACAGTCTCGGGCCCCTGACACTTACTGTATGGTCTCTTAACGTGCTAGTGACACCCCTGCTTTTCACTGGGGGGATGTTGCATCGTCTGCCAAGTCTTTTGCTTTCGTAGTGAGTGATTTTCGTGTACAAGTTCGGTACTAGTCCCTCTAGGATTTTCCAGTTGTATATAATCATGTATCTCTCCCGCCTGCATTCCAGGGAATACAGGTTCAGGAACTTCAAGCGCTCCCAGTAATTGAGGTGCTTTATATTCATTATGTGTGCTGTGAAGGTTCTCTGTACATTTTCTAGGTCAGAAATTTCACCTGCCTTGAAAGGTGTTGTTAGTGTGCAGCAATATTCCAGCCTAGATAGAACAAGTGACCTGAAGAGTGTCATCATGGGCTTGGCCTTCCTAGATTTGATGGTTCTCATTATCCATCCTGTCGTTTTTCTAGCAGCTGTGATTGATACAATGTTATTGTCCTTGAAGGTGAGATCCTCCGACATGATCACTCCCAGGTCTTTGACGTTGATGTTTCACTCTATTTTGTGGCCAGAATTTGTTTTGTACTCTGATGAAGTTTTAATTTCCTCTTGTTTACCATATCTGAATAACTGAATTTTCTCATCGTTGAACTTCGTATTGTTTTCTGCAGCCCACTGAAAGATTTGGTTGATGCCAACCTGGAGCCTTGCAGTGTCTGCAATGGAAGACACTGTCATGCAGATTCGGGTGTCATCTGCAAAGGAAGACACGGTGCTGTGGCTGACATCCTTGTCTATGTCAGATATGAGGATGAGAAATAAGATGGGAGCGAGTACTGTGCCTTGTGGAACAGCGCTTTTCACCGTAGCTGCCTCGGACTTTACTCTGTTGACTACTACTCTTTATGTTCTGTTTGTGAGGAAATTATAGAACCATCTACCAACTTTCCTGTTATTCCTTTAGCACGCAGTTTGTGCGCTATTACGCCATGGTCACACTTGTCGAAGGCTTTTGCAAAGTCTGTATATATTACTTCTACATTCTTTTTGTCTTCTAGTGCATCTAGGACCTTGTCATAGTGATCCAATAGTTGAGACAGACAGGAGCGACCTGTTCTAAACCCATGTTACTCTGGGTTGTGTAACTGATGGGTTTCTAGATGGGTGGCGATCTTGCTTCTTATGACCCTTTCAAAGATTTTATGATATGGGATGTTTGTGCTATTGGTCTGTAGTTCTTTGCTATTGCTTTACTGCCCCCTTTGTGGAGTGGGGGTATGTCTGTTGTTTGTAGTAACTGTGGGACGACCCCCGTGTCAATGCTCCCTCTCCATAGGTTGGTAAAAGCTCGTTTTTGATGAACACTCAGTTCCATGAGTCTGGCCCTGGGGCAGAGTGCATGGGCATGTCATTTATCGCCTGTTCGAAGTCATTTGGCGTCAGGATAACATCAGATAGGCTTGTGTTAACCAAATTCTGTGGCTCTCTCATAAAAAATTAATTTTGATCTTCGACTCTCAGTCTGGTTAGCGGCTTGATAAAAACTGAGTCATATTGGGACTTGAGTAGCTCACTCATTTCCTTGCTGTCATCTGTGTAGGACCCATCTTGTTTAAGTAGGGGCCCAATACTGGACGTTGTTCTCGACTTTGATTTGGCATAGGAAAAGAAATACTTTGGGTTTCTTTTGATTTCATTTGTGGCTTTTAGTTCTTCCCGCGTTTCCTGACTCCTATAAGATTCCTTTAGCTTAAGTTCGATGTTTGCTATTTCTTTGGCCAGTGACTCCCTACGCATTTCTGATATACTGGCCTCTTTTAGCCGCTCTGTTATTCTTTTCCGTCGCCTGTAAAGAGAGCGCCTGTCTCTTTCTATTTTACATCTACTCCTCCTTTTTCTTAGAGGAATAAGCCTTGTGTATACATCGAGTGCCACAGAGTTAATCTGTTCTAGGCATAAGTTGGGGTCTGTGTTGCTTAGTCTATCTTCCCAGCTTATATCGGTTAGGACTTGGTTTACTTGGTCCCACTTTATGTTTTTGTTATTGAAGTTGAATTTGGTGAATGCTCCCTCGTGACTAATCTCATTATGTCGGTCTGGAGCTCCACGCATACATGGCTGAACCTCGATTATGTTGTGATCTGAGTATATTGTTTTTGATATGGTGACATTTCGTATCAGATCATCATTGTTAGTGAAGATGAGGTCTAGTGTATTCTCCAGTCTAGTAGGCTCTATTATTTGCTGGTTTAAATTGAATTTTGTGCAGAGATTTAAAAGCTCGTGTGTGTGTGAGTTCTCGTCAGAGCTGCCTCCTGGTGTTATCACTACAGCAACATTATTTGCTATATTCCTCCATTTTAGGTGCCTTAATTTGAAATATCCCAATAGCAAGATGTTGGGGGCAGGAACTGGCAGATTTTCCAGACAGTGGTCAATTTTTAACAGCTGTTCCTGGAATTGCTGGGACATTGTATCCGGAGGCTTGTAGACTACCACAATGACTAGGTTTTGTTTCTCGATCTTTACTGCTAAAACTTCCACTACATCATTTGAGGCATTAAGCAGTTCTGTGCAAACAAGTGACTCTGCGATGTACAAGCCAACCCCCATCCCTTTTTGCCTGCTCACTCTGTCACATCTGTATAGGTTGTAACCTGGGACCCATATTTCGTTGTTTAAGTGATCCTTTATGTGGGTCTCTGTGAAAGTCGCGAACATTTCATTTGCCTCGGCAAGCAGCTCGTTGCTGGCTTTAGACCCTGTATATTTGCAAAGAAGAATGTTATCGGACTGGTGGTATTGTTGGTACTGGTGGATGGGGGACTTTTTTTCCGGCATTAGTATCTGTATGTGTTGGTTTGGAGTGTAGGCCATCGACTGTGGTTCCACTCTAGGAATGACTGGATTTGATGTACGATTTCCACCATTTCCTGCCAGTTTTTTTCCTTCCTGGCGCTAAAAAACCTCTCCCTCTTGAGTGGCTGTGGCTACCCAGGTTTTTCCATGGCCTGGATGTTTTGTATCTTTTTGTCCCTTTAGATGATGTGCCTGGCAATTTAAGTTATAGCACAGTCTTTCCTGTACTGAAGAGGGACACATTTCAGGGTGAAAAAGCTTACAGGAAGGGAGTTTGCATTTTCCTGTTGTCATATGGGCACGGCATTTTCTAGGGTGGTCATAGTTGCACGTCCCATCTGTTTTTCCAGATTTCCCATGCCTGCAGATACCAAGTGCACAGTATGTGCACAGGCTTGGTTTCCGTTTGCCTTGGGTTTCTGTGACTATTCCCTGTTGGTGCATGTTTCCCTGTCTTATTCCTATCTTCACTAGCTCTCACCAGTTGTTTTTGGTAATATATCCTCACTATTGCTAGTGGAGTCTTCTTGTTTGCTATTTCCTGTGGTATTACTGGTTTGTAATATTGGTTTTATCTTGTCCTTGACTACACTTGTTTCCCCACTACAGCTCCTGTCTCCCATGAGGTCATTTACATGCATTCCCTCCTGCGTATATTTCCTGACTACCTGGACAAAATCTCCAGCTTCACCATTACTGTCTCCCAGGACAGCACCTCCAGGTTCACCATTACTGTCTACCAGGACAGCATTATCAGCTCCACATTTACTGACTACCAGGACAGTACCTCCAGCTTCACGATTACTGTCTACCAGGACAGCATTATCAGCTCCACATTTACTCACTACCAGGGCAGCACCTCCAGCCTTACAGTTTCTAACTACCTGGCCAGCACCAAGGGTGATACCATCCAGCCCAGACTTTTTATTTTCGCATCTGTTATAGAATGCTTCCATGTTTTCTATGAAGGCTGCTTTGATGTTATCCTCTCTTAATACCAATGTGATTTTAGTCCACAGATTTATCTCATTTGGTCATACCCAAAAACACTTCTCTGATTTAATACTGCTTGTAGATAGTTCTTGGATATCTGCACAAGGGGTGTGACACCAATTTTCACAAAAATGGCAATTTATCCATGTGGAAGCCCGTTTGTTTGATTGACTGCAGACTACACAGAGCTTCATAATGTGATTTGAATGGTTGATTTACTGTAATTCTACTAGTAACTTCTTGAATATTCTACTAATAACCTCCTTAAAGTGAAGCTCTAGCTATTTGTATTTCTATTTCTTACTGTACTTGTATATTAATACAGCTTACCGGAGTACGTTTGTTTTATATTTATTGTTTGTGTTTATCACTACTCCCCCAGCTATCATGGGGACAGCTTCTTCTCTCTCTGGCATGGCAGGAAATTCAGGTGGAATCTTGCCACCTATGATGTATCCTACTGGGGATCTGTATAAACCAATTCCTTCCCTAAGCGTCCATCGAGTAGACAGGAAGTCATCTATCTGATTGGCTCCCACCAGGATACCTACATTTCTGACTGTGTCAGTGGTAATTCCCTGGTCTGCCAGCTTCATGCCAAGGTCTTTCAATCGCTTGGCTGCTGCAGCAAGACCTCTCGCTGTAATTGCCGTGGGTAACGTCTCTACCACTAAGGCTGTAATGTTTCTGCAATGTCCACCTAATTCAGCTGTGACATCCATGTGAAGGCTTACTCAGCTCAGTAATAACTTCAGACAGTATTACCAAAGCTGGCTCCTCCTCAGGAAAATTAATGAATAGAAAACGAAATAATAATTAGCAAAGATAAACACTTTATTATTTATTAAAGCAAATATAAAACAAAAAAACATGACAGGTATATCCTATTTGAAAGAAAAATGAAAATGAAATAAATAAAATAATATTTGAACTCAACGCTAATATATATATTGGGGTGTCTGGTGTCCGTGACACTTCGTGTCGTTGAAATCTTAGCCGTTGCTGATGTGGGGGGGGGTCGCAGGTGTTGGTGACCACCACCAGCCAGTTCTTCACAGAGTATCGCCGTGAGTATTTTATCCCGATGACAGGAAAGCAGGTTCTTTACCTCTGCAATGATGTGGGGTTACGTCCTGCAATTTTCATACAGGTGCACAGGTAATTAAATCCAATATGGGACGTCTCCAGGACGTTAGTCTATCTCCGTCAGCTTTCCTCGTTGATTGACAGGTGACCCTCTCTGTCATCCAAGCTGAAAAGATAGACAGGTTACCCACCGCTTAAGTAATCACTCTCCATGATAAGTACAATACCTAAAAGACGTGGTGATTATTACAACAGTCAACTTAGAGCAAGGCTGAAAAGACTAAGTTTATTATTGGTCCAAAGTGAAGCTTTCAACCAATAAATCCACTAGAATACAAGGCAGGCATGTACTTACAGTAGTGTTGGGAGCTGTGAGTCGAGTGATTTACTGTTTGACCAGAGCCCCACACGTCACCTTTCGGGGGGGGAGGTGGAAGAGGGAGGGGAAGGGATAGTGGGAGCTAGACTGACCCTACGTTAACGAGTAGCCGGCAATCAAACTATCACTTTAGGGGTGGGGGAGAAAAGGCGGGAAGAGCGAGAGCTGGACTTACCCTACCTTAACAAGTAGCCGGCAATGAAACTATTGTTTCTATATACTCCCTCTTTACTCCTATCTATTGAACTTTTCCCTCACAATCCACAACATCGTAAGATTTGGGTGGGACCTGACTTATAGCCCCTCCCAATGTCATACTGACTTTCCTGGTGGCCTTCAACTTTAAGGGACACCAGGGCTTATTGTTCCCTCTTACATGAGAACTTCCAATTTCTGAGAAAACATCTTCAAATTTCTCAGTGTTGTTAGAAGCTTTTGGGGGAGCTGCATTTTCTGTTCCTCTGTACTGGTTTTCATCAAAAGTCAGTATTACGCTACGTATTTAACTCTAAGTGTGTCTGGAGGAAGGGTCCCCCATGGAAGATGGTTTACTGTTACTTTGCAACAATGTTCTACATTCCAGATGCTGTCCCAAGTCAATCGTAAGCACTAAGCCTCTTCTTCGATGTTGGTCATAACTTAGGCAATGTCCAAAGAAAAGTCTGAAGAGAATGCTGACCTCACCTTACAGGATTGTGATCTAGAGCTAGTCAGTTTATGTTACGAGGAAAACTGGCCAGGGCGTCATAAATGTAATATAAATTCCCTGATCAAACCATTCTTTTCCAGGGTAGCAGGATTGCCATGCATTCCTGTTTCCATGCTCGAGGGACTGTCATTTAGAGAAGAGGAATGAAAGGACTCCTCTCTAGCATCCTCTCTTAAAGCAACTGTGGTTGAATCCAACACTAGTCACCCGGCTAAACATATCATGAGCAATCACCATGATATGGAGTAAGAGGGAGTGTTAAAACCAGACCTCAGACCTTGAAAATAGTTTACAATTCGTCCTTAGGAGGATGTTTGGGTGTCAATAAAACGCTTTATGGGATATTGCTGCTTTTTTATTGGCCAGGAATAAGACGAGAGGTGTAGAATTACATCGGATCCTCTCTGGCTACATCCAGAATCAGCACCATTTCGTCCAATACCCGCTGATGGAAAGAAAACATTTACTGATCTAATAATCGAATGTGTGGGACCCTTACCTAAGGCCAAGTTAGGCAACTAGTATATGTTTTCCGTTATGGATAAAACTACTAGGTATCCTGAGGCAACACCTACCAGTAGTATTAATACTAAGGCCATTTTTAAAACCCTCGCTAAGTTTATTTCCCACTTTGGCGTTCCACTATCTATTCAACGTGACCAGGGCATTAATTTCACAGAAAAAGATGTGAAGTTAATCAAAAACTGCCCATAACTTATCATCCTCAGCCCTAAAAGGCTTTGGAAAGGTTTCACCAAACCTGCGTGCGTATTGGATGCATTTTCCTTTAGATGGAATGAATTGCTTCCTCTCTTTCTGTTTGAAATGCGAGAAACTGCAGAAATCATCATGGTACAGTCCATTTGAGCTGATTCTTGGACATAATGGCAGAGGTCCACTACACGTCCTCGAGGAAAGATTGATGGTTGGCTAAGGCCAACCTAAAATCCGTTCAAAACAACACGAAACAGTGGTATGACAGAATATCTAAATTTCACTCCATTGGCTCAGGATATAAGGTGTTGGTCCAGGAACCTGTGCCTAGTCACACCATAAAAGTGAGGTTTATAGGTTTAATGAGGGTGGTAAAAAAGAATTCTGTGGGTAAAGTCGACCACATTAATCGAATCAAAATATTCTGTGAGTTGCCAAAGAACTTTGTCCTCTGCCTCAGACCCTGTGGATGACACTGATTCACTGTACACAGTTCCGGAGGTTCAAATAACGTTTCATAACTCAGCCATCCTCCAGGATCTTCGGCCTATATTGTCGAGATTTCCAGACTATCTTTCTGTAGACCTTTTGGATGTTCCGAAAATGTGTAACCTGGGTTATCATGATGTGGACGCAGAAACCGCAAAATCTATTAAACTTTACCCATACAGAGATAATCCTGAAAAAAGAAACTACTTCAGCAGGGAGTAACCTTTTTGATAGCACATAGATTGGTAGAGAAATCGTCCAGACCATAGGCTTCTCCTTGCATCCTTGTTAAAAAATCTGATGGAGGATTCCGGATGAGTACTGACTACCGCAAGGTTAATCAGGTCACAGTATCAGATGCTTACCCTGGTCGATACACAAACCTGGGTAGCCACAGCCACTCAAGAGGGAGAGGTTTTTTAGTGCCAGGAAGGAAAAAAACTGGCAGGAAATGGCAGAAATCGTACACCAAATCCAATCATTCCTTGAGTGGAACCACAGTCGATGGCCTCCACTCCAAACCAACAGATACAGATACTAATGCCGGAAAAAAAATCCCCCCCCCAGTACCAACAATACCAACAGTCCGATAACATTCTTCTTTGCAAATATACAGGGTCTAAAGCCAGCAACAAACAACAAAATACCTTTCATCCGTGGACTGCTTGCAGAGGCAAAGGCAATGTTTGCGGCTTTCACTGAGACCCACATAAAGGATCACTTGGACAACGAAATATGGATCCCAGGTTACAACCTATACAGATGTGACAGAGTGAACAGGCAAAAGGGGGGGGGTTGGCCTGTACATTGCAGAGTCACTTGTTTGCACAGAACTGCTTAATGCCTCAAATGATGTAGTGGAAGTTTTAGCAGTAAAGGTCGAGAACCAAAACCTAGTCATTGTGGTAGTCTACAAGCCTCCGGATGCAACATCCCAGCAATTCCAGGAACAGCTGTTAAAAATTGACCACTGTCTGGAAAATCTTCCAGCTCCTGCACCCAACATCTTGCTCCTGGGGGATTTCAACTTAAGGCACCTAAAATGGAGGAATATAGCAAATAATATTGTTGCAGTAATAACACCAGGAGGCAGCTCTGATGAAAACTCACACTCACACGAGCTTTTAAATCTCTGCACAAAATTCAATTTAAACCAGCAAATAATAGAGCCTACTAGACTGGAGAATACACTAGACCTCATCTTCACTAACAATGATGATCTGATAAGAAATGTCACCATATCAAAAACAA
The DNA here is from genome assembly GCF_038502225.1 of Cherax quadricarinatus. Taxonomy (NCBI): domain Eukaryota; kingdom Metazoa; phylum Arthropoda; class Malacostraca; order Decapoda; family Parastacidae; genus Cherax; species Cherax quadricarinatus. The sequence goes on along the minus strand of NW_027196091.1, from coordinate 28,318 downwards.
TATACTCAGATCACAACATAATTGAGGTTCAGACATGTATGCGTGGAGCCCCAGACCGACATAATGAGACTAGTCACGAGGGAGCATTCACCAAATTCAACTTCAATAACAAAAACATAAAGTGGGACCAAGTAAACCAAGTCCTAACCGATATAAGCTGGGAAGATATACTAAGCAACACAGACCCCAACTTATGCCTAGAACAGATTAACTCGGTGGCACTCGATGTTTGCACAAGGCTTATTCCTCTAAGAAAAAGGAGGAGTAGATGTAAAATAAAAAGAGACAGGCGCTCCCTTTACAGGCGACGGAAAAGAATAACAGAGCGGCTAAAAGAGGTCAATATATCTGAAATGCGTAGGGAGACACTGGTCAGAGAAATAGCAAGCATCGAACTTAAGCTAAAAGAATCCTTTAGGAGTCAGGAATCGCGGGAAGAACTAAAAGCCATAAATGAAATCGAAAGAAACCCAAAGTATTTCTTCTCCTATGCCAAATCAAAATCGAGAACAACGTCCAGTATTGGGCCCCTACTTAAACAAGATGGGTCCTACACAGATGACAGCAAGGAAATGAGTGAGCTACTCAAGTCCCAGTATGACTCAGTTTTTAGCAAGCCGCTAACCAGACTGAGAGTCGAAGATCAAAATGAATTTTTTATGAGAGAGCCACAAAATTTGATTAACACAAGCCTATCCGATGTTATCCTGACGCCAAATGACTTCGAACAGGCGATAAATGACATGCCCATGCACTCTGCCCCAGGGCCAGACTCATGGAACTCTGTGTTCATCAAGAACTGCAAGAAGCCCCTATCACGAGCCTTTTCCATCCTATGGAGAGGGAGCATGGACACGGGGGTCGTCCCACAGTTACTAAAAACAACAGACATAGCCCCACTCCACAAAGGGGGCAGTAAAGCAACAGCAAAGAACTACAGACCAATAGCACTAACATCCCATATCATAAAAATCTTTGAAAGGGTCCTAAGAAGCAAGATCACCACCCATCTAGAAACCCATCAGTTACACAACCCAGGGCAACATGGGTTTAGAACAGGTCGCTCCTGTCTGTCTCAACTATTGGATCACTACGACAAGGTCCTAAATGCACTAGAAGACAAAAAAATGCAGATGTAATATATACAGACTTTGCAAAAGCCTTCGACAAGTGTGACCATGGCATAATAGCGCACAAAATGCGTGCTAAAGGAATAACAGGAAAAGTCGGTCGATGGATCTATAATTTCCTCACTAACAGAACACAGAGAGTAGTCGTCAACAGAGTAAAGTCCGAGGCAGCTACGGTGAAAAGCTCTGTTCCACAAGGCACAGTACTCGCTCCAATCTTGTTCCTCATCCTCATATCCGACATAGACAAGGATGTCAGCCACAGCACCGTGTCTTCCTTTGCAGATGACACCCGAATCTGCATGACAGTGTCTTCCATTGCAGACACTGCAAGGCTCCAGGCGGACATCAACCAAATCTTTCAGTGGGCTGCAGAAAACAATATGAAGTTCAACGATGAGAAATTTCAATTACTCAGATATGGTAAACATGAGGAAATTAAATCTTCATCAGAGTACAAAACAAATTCTGGCCACAAAATAGAGCGAAACACCAACGTCAAAGACCTGGGAGTGATCATGTCGGAGGATCTCACCTTCAAGGACCATAACATTGTATCAATCGCATCTGCTAGAAAAATGACAGGATGGATAATGAGAACCTTCAAAACTAGGGAGGCCAAGCCCATGATGACACTCTTCAGGTCACTTGTTCTATCTAGGCTGGAATATTGCTGCACACTAACAGCACCTTTCAAGGCAGGTGAAATTGCCGACCTAGAAAATGTACAGAGAACTTTCACGGCGCGCATAACGGAGATAAAACACCTCAATTATTGGGAGCGCTTGAGGTTCCTAAACCTGTATTCCCTGGAACGCAGGAGGGAGAGATACATGATTATATACACCTGGAAAATCCTAGAGGGACTAGTACCGAACTTGCACACGAAAATCACTCACTACGAAAGCAAAAGACTTGGCAGACGATGCACCATCCCCCCAATGAAAAGCAGGGGTGTCACTAGCACGTTAAGAGACCATACAATAAGTGTCAGGGGCCCGAGACTGTTCAACTGCCTCCCAGCACACATAAGGGGGATTACCAACAGACCCCTGGCAGTCTTCAAGCTGGCACTGGACAAGCACCTAAAGTCAGTTCCTGATCAGCCGGGCTGTGGCTCGTACGTTGGTTTGCGTGCAGCCAGCAGCAACAGCCTGGTTGATCAGGCTCTGATCCACCAGGAGGCCTGGTCACAGACCGGGCCGCGGGGGCGTTGACCCCCGGAACTCTCTCCAGGTAAACTCCAGGTAAAATCCAGGTAAACTCCAGGTATGCTTCATATATGCATTTAGTTGTTGTTTGGGTGTATTCTGGTTATTTTATGGTAATGCCTTCTAGAAGATATCGAAATATATCTTTCTGTGATAATAACCAGTGTGAACAAGAGCAAGAATGTGCAAGAATTGTCTTAAATGTAAATACGTACTCCGGTACAGTTGCAACATGCAGTACAGCTGATAAGAGGTAAGTACGATGCAATGTTACATCACTAGCCAATGCAAGCTAAAGACATTAATATGCAAGCATTGCAGCACAAAGAAACATCCAGTCATATGTTGTGTTGTCTGTCTCAAACACAAGGTAAATCTGCTCATAAAGGTGAAAATTGCTTCATCCACTTTCATTCTAAACAATAGTCTTTTATAATGACTTTATTCTGAGGTAACTCATCTTCACGGGTGTTACAAGTTATATATCTATAATGTTAAAATGTTGACGTTTTGTTCTTGCTAAATTTTATGTATATCTTCATAATGGTTGGAAACAAATTTTATTTATTTTTTCTCGGTAATGTCTGTTAGCATAATAAATTAAAAGGAATTCACATTTGACATTTAACTAACATTTGGGTCTTTGCAATATCTGCTCTTATCAGGCAGGCCTATAAATTTTATTGCATCATATATTCTAACTTCCTGTAGAATTTATTTTTAGAAATCTATTTAAATAGGCTCATATTGTTTACGCTGAAATACTCCATCAACCCATAGTAACGACATATGGATTTGCATATTTTTGTAGTATTGTCTGGTAAAGGGTTACAAAATTTATTAAATGAACATAAAGTAGACTCGACCTCGGATAACTCAATAAAGCCAAACACTGTGATAAGATAAGATTTTCTTTAGACTTTTTACGCTGGAGGGTTAGCCACCCAGGATAATCCAAGAAAGTCAGTGCATCTTCGAGGACTCTCTGTCTTATTCCCATTGGGGTCCTTAAATCTTGTCCCCCAGGATGCGACCCACACCAGTCTACTAACACCCACATCAACCTTAAAAGTTTATAGCTGACCAAAAGAGGCATTTTTCATTCAGAATCGATTTCAGCAAAGGGAGGATAAGTTCAGTTCCTCGCATCAAGAACCTCTCACCAACATCTGGGAAAAATTAATGTGAATTTCCCAAAAAATTCCACTTTGATGAAATTGGTTAACAAAAATTAGCAAATAGGCTCCCACAGAGCACAAAGTAAATGTTAAAATACTTCCAATTAATATATATATATATTAATGTTTAGAGTTTGAAGTTAATTAGAAGAGAAATTTTCTAGTTACATCATGGAAAACAATTGAAGAAAATTGAGTGAAAAATTTTATTTTACTAAATTCAACCAACAATGAAAGTCGGTCAAAAAAGTCATTCTCCAGTCACGATCTTATTATACACAATTTTACTTTCCTAAAATTCCAGTAAAATTTCAAATATGGAGCAACTCAGACGATAATATGTGTGAGGTGTCATCTGTCTTACACAATATATTGACACTATTATTTTGAAGTCGGTCAGAAGAAGCATTCTGTACTGATGAATATAAATGTATAATACTATTTAATAATCATCGGTAAATTGGGACTTATTCCGCCCAACAATATCACATGAGTTATTCTTGGGCAGAAAACACACAGTAATAAAAATCTGAAGTTGATTAGAGGAACATTCTACAATTACTGCACAGATTTCTAATATTTCCAGTTGTTATTAATTACTTTAATTCATGAAATCTGCAAACAAAATTTAAATTGATATTATCCTTTAAGATGCGTTGCATCAGTCATTAAATATTGAAGCCGTTTTATGAGGTACATTGAAATTAATATGATTTAAGGGGATTAAAATCTGCACAATGTACACATAAAATAGTTAACTCTGCATCTATATACTTGAATTTCATCCTCGATCATTATCAAATTAGGAGGAACATTTGGTGAGCATTCGAAGCTGCTCTGGGAATTGGTCCTCGTTATCATTCAAAATCATTGAAAATTTGATGTCGACTGTATGAATCGTTCTAGAGTTATAAATAAAATTAAAATAGAAAACTTAGAGGAAGAAAAACAAGACAAAATGAAATTCAGGCAATCTTTTAATGTATCTCTTCTTAGATACCTAATAGTTATTAGGTCACATTCTTCATACAAATCACAGTTACATGTACTTAATGGCTGAAGTTGCTCAAAGCTAAAGCTAAAGCTCCCGCTTCATACACGGAGGGCCTGGGTTCGATTCCCGGCGGGTGGAAACATTTCGACACGTTTCCTTACACCTGTTGTCCTGTTCACCTAGCAGCAAATAGGTACCTGGGTGTTAGTCGACTGGTGTGGGTCGCATCCTGGGGGACAAGATTAAGGACCCCAATGGAAATAAGTTAGACAGTCCTCGATGACGCACTGACTTTCTTGGGTTATCCTGGGTGGCTAACCCTACGGGGTTAAAAATCCGAACGAAATCTTATCTTATCTTATCTTATCCAAGAATGGATTCAGTAACTTGCAAATCCATCATCAGCGTTTATTCAAGTGTTTAAAAAAAACGTTGCCTCATATTTCGAAGACTGTGGGGAGTAAAATTAAAATGTGTAGATGCATATTTGCCCATTTGACGAGTATTGTGAAAATTACATGCTTTAGCTTCATTATTAATTTTAATACATGTAATTTGGGTAAGATGTAACTAAGACAATTCTTACTCACCAATATAGTTACACCTCTGAGGCAAGTGGGAGGCAAGTCACATTAGGTCACAGGAATATAGTGACTGTACCATGCAAGTGAAATATTAGTAACAGAACAAGGCCAACAAATTTCATGGTGTGACTGATAATTATTAGTCACAGAGTTACAGAGAACTTCTTTGCTCTCGTCTTAATGAATTGACCACATATGTGGCAGAATGTATCTGGAGAATCACTGCAACCTCTTGATATCCTTTCACTTCTTCTGATGTGTCTTCTCAGGGACCCAAATTTATATTAATAGTAAACAAAACCAGTAACTCTGGTAAGATTATTTTGCATGAATTGGGTTTGACTTGACCAAAAAAAAAAAAAAGTGGTAGGGTCTGTTACACGTATCAACACTATAACAGCATATGATAAACACATTAAATAAATTCTTAATGTTAACACTTACCAATGTGGAACACTGTTGGAACACATCCTGACGCTACCTAGCCAGCTAGAAATACGGAAGCCAACGTAAAACTACCGTAGGAAGCCACCAGTGTCCTTCGATATTTTCCAATTTTACCACTCTATTATTGTGGTTTCACACATATTGGCTTCACATTTGGCAGAAGCGGACATTACTGCGATATTTGATTGTCATCTCAGGCTGCTTCACTCAAATTTTGCCCCAGTGACGTCCGCTTCCATTAAACTATTATTGTGATTGGTCTTCACCTAATTCTCCATCCTGCCGTCCTCCCCTTCTGCCACTCTCCACACCTGCTGGTTCTTATTTCACTAGAAAATTAAATTTAAATCACCAGCAACACATTATTTATGTTATTGTAATTTATACATTATAAATTTAGAAAAAAATATATGAAAAGCTGTTTTACACTGTAGCGAGGTGAAGTTATTTGCTGATCCACTTAAATTAATTGAAATTATTTTTGTTCTCCATTGATTTCTTCTTCCACCCTTTGTATCTTTTTTTTATATTTTATTTAAAACCAATACAGCTTTACATATACCAAAATATAAATAAACATAAAAAGAAAACAGCTTAGATCTCAAAATCAAAGGCTCATTACTGTTACAATAAGCCCGTATACAAAATCAAAGGCTCATTACTGTTACAATAAGCCCGTATACAAAATCAAAGGCTCATTACTGTTACAATAAGCCCGTATACAAAATCAAAGGCTCATTACTGTTACAATAAGCCCGTATACAAAATCAAAGGCTCATTACTGTTACAATAAGCCCGTATACAAAATCAAAGGCTCATTACTGTTACAATAAGCCCGTATACAAAATCAAAGGCTCATTACTGTTACAATAAGCCCATATACAAAATCAAAGGCTCATTACTGATACAATAAGCCCGTATACAAAAATCAGACACAAAAGGAATGCATCTATAAACTTGCTAGATATGTCTGTATACCTTACAGTTATAACTTACATCAAGAACATAATAATGAAAACAAACCGGTATCAGGGTACTGACCTAAATTATACAAACTTAAAATGAATCAAAACCATACAAATATAAAGTTTTACATAAAGCCTGACATATGACAAAGGCTCAGTACAATAGAAAGGGATATACACAAAAAAATGTTTTACAAAATCACATTAATCAGATGTACTGTATGCACAAAACAAAACAGTATATAAGTATTTCTCAACATACAAAAACCTAGCACACATTGTGGAAAATACTGTATATATTTTCCAGAAATTCAGTATTTATATGTAAATAGATGGCCATACTGTATTTAATAATATTTATGTCATAGAAAACGGAAAGCCCGCGTCTGCGCAGACTTTTTTTTAGTTAATTTAATATGTTTATTATGTACCCCATACCCATCCTGCGGGCGGTAGTCAAAAGATTACAGAGGTACATAATTGGTCCAGGGACTGGACTCCAAAGTTTTGATAGCTGAGCAAGTTACAGAGGTAATGAACTCACAATTTACAAAGGTAATGAACTCACAATTTACAAAGGTAATGAACTCACAATTTACAAAGGTAATGAACTCCAGGTAAGTCTGGTCACAATCATGACAAGTTACAAAGGTATTTACAGATTACAGAGGTACGTAATGGGTCCAGGGACTGGGCCCCCAAAGTTTTGATAGCTGAACTAGGTACAAAGGTAATGAGCTCACAAGTTACAAAGGTAATGAATTCTGTAGAATGGTTACTTACGTTTATACTTTGGCTACAATCATGAACAAATTATAGAGTAATGAGCAATTCACACTTCCACACCCGGTCACAACTGTAATGAGTTATTGGTGCAAATATTGATTGTTGAGTCACACACACCACACACACACACACACACACACACACACACACACACACACACACACACACACACACACACACTTTAGTTTAATATCTTTCTGCACCCCATACCCATCCTGTGGGCGGTAGTCAAAAGATTACAAAGGTACATAATGGGTCCAGTGACTGGACCCCAAAGTTATGATAGCTGAACTAGTTACAAAGGTAATGAACTCCAGGTAGATCTGGTCACTAATCATGGCAAGTTACAGAGGTAATGAATCAGCTTCACTCCTATACATGGTTACATTCATGAACAATTACAAAGTAATGAACCACTGATACGTCCACACCTGGTCACAATTGTAATGAGTTATAAATACAAATATTAAGTGGATCATACACCCACACTAGCGCGCGCGCACATACACACACGAGGGCGCACGCACGGACATGTGCACACGAGCGTACAAATATATGCATACACACAAGGACGCACACCCACACACACCCACCCACACACACACACACCAACACCCACACACATACACCCTCACACACACCCACACACACACACACCAACACCCACACACACACACCCTCACACACACCCACACACACACCCTCACACACACCCACACACACACACCCACACACACACACACACACACCCACACACCCACACACGCACACACACACCCACACACGCACACACACACACACACACACACGCACACACGCAGAGGAGACTCGCCATCTTGGTTTTTGAATTTGTATTAGAAATGGTGAATGGAGAAGAATTTTTCATGCTCTAGAGGTTAAAATTGTGCTGACACCTCTCAAATAGGAGGCGAAATTGGTGGATATGCATTCCTGCATAACTCGAGATATCAGACGACTGGACAAGACAGCTCCAGGAACCTCAGATAAGCTCTCTAGATTTGTGTATAATTCTGGCCAGTGTTTTCATAAATTTAGTTAGTGAGGTTTTTCTGAGTATGATACAACTTAATATCCAGTCAAATTGGTGAGTGATATTAAGATATATTTTCCTTCTGTTATGTAATTGTGTATATAACCATTTATTATTTTTAATATACAGTCCACAAATTTATATATTTACCAGTATTCCTGGTGATGTATTTTTCATTTGATAATTAATAGGTCCAGAGCAACTTGTGGATATGACAGTGGTAGGTATCGAAGGGGGACATTTTTGCGACCTAGGTGTCCCAAATTCCTATTTGTCTATGTAACTCTGATAAATAATAATTATCTTTGTTATCATTTACTGTTATGTACATAATGAGTTACATTCAGATAAATGCAATTTTCCACATTTAATTTGCCCGTTGGTCCTTCTTGAACCGGAGGTAATTAGTGAAGTCATTAATTGGTTAATTATTTAATAATTATATGTGAAATAACAGAAGGAGATGGATGTTAAGTTCACAAATTTATTTAATGTGTAGTGGATTATAATTATTACAACATTAATTTTGATAAGTCAAGTCTGGCAAAGTTTATATTAATTTGTATAATATTAATTTGATAAGACAATTCTGGCCAAGATTTATATCAGTGTATGTGAAATTGATAAGCCAGGTGTTGCTAATTATATTAATGTGTATAATATTAATTTTACTTAATGTGTAGTGGATTATAATTATTACAATATTAATTTGATAAGACAATTCTGGCCAAGATTTATATCAATGTATGTGTAATTGATAAGGCAAGTGTTGCTAATTATATTAATGTGTATAATATTAATTTTGCTATGCCAAATTCTGGCAAGGATTTATATTAATTTGTATAATAATTCTGATAAGCCACGGCTGGCTAAAGGTTTGTATTAATGTACATTTAAAATTTGTATATAAATTTCTTACATGTGTAATTGCTAAGCTCAAGTGTAGCTAACATTATTAACGTGTATTTAAAATTTATATTACAATTTTTTACATGTAATTGCTAAGCTCAAGTAGCTAGAATTTATTTAAAGATAAGTTGTACTATTTACCATTATAAAGTGCATAATATAGTACATAATCAGTGTTATTAAGTTGAATTTAATACATTGCATCATGGCTGAAAATGAGGAAATTAATATAGAAGACAAACATATGGAATATAGAGTAAAGAAAGCATCAATACAGGCTAAAAAGGTTCATGTAACCAAGGCATATAATAAGTGCTTGGAATTAATAATCAAGAAACTGTGAATAGTGATGATTTAAAATTGTATTTTGATGCTTTAGGGAATAGATATGATTCATACAAATTATATTACAACAAATATGAAGGAGATTTATTAGTAAACTGTGTAGATGAGACTGAAATAGATCTCATGATTAATCAGTATTATGAATTAGAGGAAAAGATTCTTTCTCGTAAAAGTCAGGCCTTGAATAAATTAAAATGTGTAAACCAGGCAGTTGGTCAGTCTGCTCCAACAAATAATATGTCTTTGCCAAAACTCCCAGAATTGTGTTTGCCTGTGTATAATCCTGGAGAAAATTGGGAGGAATTTTGGTAAATTTTTAAAGCAGCTGTGAATAACACGAGTGATCTAGCCTATGTAACTATATTATTTTACCTCAAAAGGCAGGTAAGAGGAGATGCTCACATACTCATACAGGCCTTTCCCAATGAAAATGACTCTTACAAGGAAGCAGTTGACTTGTTGAAGGTCACTTATGGTAATATAGAACAAAGTAGGTTGGATCTAGTGAATATCATTGTTAATTTAAAATCCCCAGATCACACTTACAAAGGTTTACAGCAGTTTAGAGTTAAACTGGAGAGCACTCTCAAAACTTTAAGTAATAAATATAATCTGAAGGAATCAGACTGGTTATTGAGTGCCATGGTACAGAATAAATTAAGCTGTAAAACACTTGAATGGTTCTCGAATAAATATCACAAGGGTTATTTTGGTCTGGAGGAAATAAGACTAGGTCTACAAGAATTAATTGTGCAGTTGCAGACCAGCCAACTAACTCATTTTAAAGATGCAACACATGATAACTCTGAGGTATCTGTCAAGTTTCACAAAGGGAAAAATTATCCCAATGGTAATAATCAGATTTCATTTCCTAAAAAGAGTTGGATAGGTGCATATCAAGTAGCAGGAATCAGAAATAATGATTCTCCACAAAGTAAGAAGAATAAGTACCCTCCTAAGAGTAGCTCAGTTAATAAGAAACCAGTCAAAGAAAAGAGAGATTGTCTTTTCTGCAAGGGTACTCATTTTTATAAGAATTGCAATGCATACAATTCATGGAATGATAAAGTTGAAAGATTGGAGGAACTTGACAGAAGTATCAGATGTTTAGGTAATCACAATGTAAAGGATTGTTATGCCAAATTAAACTTCTGTTATCAATGTCACAAAGGAAGACACCATATAGTCATGTGTAAAGGTCTATATGATAATGTTGATAATGATAATGTTGACAATCCTGACACAACAGTAGCTAATGTAAAAATTGCTGCTAATGTTAATAATGATGGTTTTGCTAAGTAGCCTTACCTGTGCTACTGGAAAAATTTAATGATAAAAGGCATAAATCAAAAAATGTAACTGCATTATTGGACCAGGGATCCCAGCGTACTTTCATAAAACGTAAATGTCTTGATGGTATGAAAGTACAGATGGGAGATCCCACAACTTTAAAATTATCTGGTTTTCTCTTAGATAAAAGAGCTCAATTGTATGACACTGTTTATGTAACTGTCAGGTTGGGCAATGAGAAAAAACGTGTTAATGCAGTAATTGTAAATAGACTTCCAGAGAAAATATCTACAGTAGGGCTTAGTAAAGCTACAGAAAGACTCTCACATAATGTAAATTTAGCACTTTCTGGTGTAAGTGATGATTCTGTAGGCCCAATAAATATTTTGATAGGTAGTGACTATTATGCCTCCTTTGTAAAGGGTATGGTAAAGAAATGTGGTGTCACCCTTTTGAAGACTGCAGGAGGCCATGTAATGTATGGTAGGATTCCTCGTAATAATAATTCATGACTAGAGGAAACTACAAATACCATAACTGTGTGTCTTACTCATGAAGTCGTGCCCCAGTATAATTCTTTCATAGAGGATGGTGTTGAGCCAGTGCATAAATTGTGGGAATTAGACAGCATTGGAATAAATGTAAATGAAGAAAGTCCAGACGATTCTTTTACTCAAGAACAATACCTGAGAGATGTAAAATTTGAATCTGGACAATACTGGGTACGACTTCCGTGGAGACTGAACCATCCAGAATTGCCCACTAATTACAGAATGGCATATGGACAGTTAAAGGCTCAGCTCCGCGAACTGAGTAAGACACCAGAATTGTTAACTGCCTATAATGATATAATTGCTGAACAATTAATTAATAAATTTATAGAAGAGGTACCTCCTGAGCAAGCCAAAATTTATGGTCACTATTTGCCACATCACGGAGTGAAGAAGGATTCTAAGACCACTCCTCTGAGGATTGTTTAATTGTAGTGCCAGGAGTAACAAAAATGTACCTAGTTTAAATGACTGTTTGATGACAGGTCCTTCATTGACGGAAAAATTAAGAGATATCTTATTAAATTTCAGGATGAAAAATTATACCTTTACGGCTGACATAAGTAAAGCTTTCCTAAGAGTGGGTTTACAAGAGGCTGACTGGGATTGTACCTGCTTCTTATGGCCTGAGAATCCTAGTGACCCACTTAGCCCTCTGAAAACCTTTCGCTTTAGGAGCGTATTATTTGGTGCTACATCCAGTCCATTCCTACTTCAAGCGACGATAAATGCACACCTTAAATGTACGGGAAGTCCATTGAGTAAAGTAATGAGCAAACAATTTTATGTGGACAATTTTTCTGGGTGTGACATCAACTGAAGAGGAACTGTTAATGACTTATGGAGAGGCTAATAAAATAATGTAAAGTGCAAATATGCCTCTGAGAGAATGGAATAGTAATTCGTCCAAATTGAAGGACAAAATAAGTAAAGATTACCCTGGAGATGAAGTGCCAAAATGTAGTAATGTATTGGGTTTAAATTGGGATACTGAGAGAGATTTGTTAATGTTAAAACCTAATAATTACAGTATGCCCAATAAATTAACTAAGAGAGTTTTGCTTGCTGAAGTTTCCAAATGTTTTGATCCACTAGGTTTAGTGTCACCCCTTACTATAAGAGGGAAATTATTAATTCAGGAAGCATGGAAACTTAAATGTGCTTGGGATGAAATTCTACCTGAGGAATTCATTAACAGGTGGGATGAATTAATTGGTGATTATGAAAAAATTCCAATGTTGGAGTTCCCACGCCAGGTGGCCAATCCAAATGGGAAAAATGTACTCCACATTTTTTGTGATGCTTCAAAATTGGCACTTGGAGCAGTTGCTTATCTTCAATGTAACAGTGTTATTTCTCTTGTTATTTCTAAGGCTAAAGTGTCTCCAATTAAATCACGTACCTTACCTCAGTTGGAATTAACAGCCATTTATGTAGGTGTCAAATTAGCTAATTATATAAGAAATAAGTTGCAGGAGATAAATATTAGTGACACTGTAATTTGGTCTGATAATGAGGTATCCTTACAATGGATTCGTAATGGAAACAGTAAAATTGTGTATGTACAAAACAGAGTCACTGAAATTAATCAGATGCAAGAGAAGTATAATAGTTTGGGTCAGCATATGTTAACATTTAATCATATACCTGATGAGGAGAATCCAGCTGATTTCTCGTCTCGAGGTTTACCTCATGCTAAATTTGTAAATGCTGTATCATGGTTTAAAGGACCGAGCTGGTTGGTAAATAAAGCTAATTGGCCTGTACAAAAGGCGTATATTGCTCCTGTTGAAATTACTGTGACCACAGCTCCAATAGTTTGTCCTTCCTTAGCCATTGATACAAATAGGTATTCTTCTTTACCCAAACTAATCAATGTAACTAAATTGGTGTTTAAATTTCTAAACAAGATGAATATTTCATATAAGTTTTCACATCCTCTTGAATATTGGATAAAGAGGGTACAGGAGGAAATCTATGGAAATGAGATTAAATTAATGATGGAAAGAAAAATTGTGAAAGGTTCTATAATAGAGAAATTGGGGCTGTATTTAGAGAACAATGTAATTAGGTGCAGAGGTAGGTTACAAAATGCTGAATTGGGTGATTATGCTAAACACCCTATCTTACTGCCCAAAACTCATCATCTAACAAATTTGATTGTTCTAAATGCCCATAAAAATGTAATGCATGGTGGGGTACAAGATAACTTAAATTGTATTAGGGAAACTTTCTGGATTCCACAAGGACGGCAAAGTGTAAAAAGGGTGATTAAATCTTGTGTAATATGACGCCGTGTGGATGCCAGATCCTATATGTACCCAGGTCCTCCACCATTGCCAAAGGAGCGTGTACAATTAGTGAAACCATTTGATGTAACAGGTGTAGACTATATTGCTCCAATAATTTTAACAGGTACGTCAAATGGTGTTCCACTGAAAGTGTATGTTTGTTTGTTCACCTGTACAGCTACTAGGGCAGTTCATTTAGAAGTGGCACAGGACTTGTCTGCAGAACAGTTTATACAGCTGTTTCGAAAATTTGCAGCTAGGAGATCCTGTCCGAGGTTGACGATTTCGGATAATGCCACAAATTTTGTAGCAGGTGCTCAACACTTGATAGAATTAAATAATAGTAACGATGTTCAATCTCTGTTAACCCAGCGAGGGTGTACCTGGAAATTTATTACTCCTAGAGCCCCTTGGCAGGGGGGGCTGTACGAAAGACTGATAGGCACAGTGAAGAGGTGTCTCCGCAAAGTACTGCACCGGAAGAGAATTAATTTGGAAGAATTCCGTGCAGTGTTAGTGGAGGCAGAAAATCGTATAAATAATAGGCCTCTCTCGTACATGAGTGATACACCTGATGCAGATGTATTAACACCTTCTCACCTAATATGTGGAAGGAAATTGGAAGCTGCCCCTGTCTATAGAGATAATCCGGAAGAAAGTGATGAAGATTACAATGATGCGGCAGTGTTGTATAATAAATTTAAAATGTTAAATAAAGTAATTGATCATTGGTCTAATGTGTGGCGTAAGGAATATCTTCTTACACTACGTAAACACTTTTATGGTGCAACAGATGCAGTAAATCGACAGACCATTTGTGGCATGCAAAGAGTACGTAACCTTTATTCGGAGCATGTACACACCCTCATTTACAGGCTATCTCCCCCAACCAGCGAACCAGGTTGCTAAGAGTTGATGATGGGGCCCCGTCGTTCAACTAGTGACCAGGTTCTAGCCAATAAGAAGATGGTTTTGGCAATCGCAGAGGTTATGTGGGTACCGCTCTCCTGTCTGCCCTTGTCATTCCCATTCTAGAGCTGGTTGAAGCACGGTCTGCTATCTTGTGGCTTCTATTTCTGCTTTGCTTACTGTGGAGTGCACTATACTTATCACTGTACATAGTGTACATATTGCTGTTCTAAATTGGTGAAGGATAATATAAGTCTAAACTTTTTCTACTGTGTTTATTTTGCACCCATTACACCCGGGGTAACAGGCCATTTGGAATCCTGGGTTGTAATACCATTCAACCAGGTGACATTGTGTTAATTGACACTGAACAACATCGAACATTGTGGCCTCTGGGCAAAGTATTGACATTGTACCCAGATGCACAAGGTGTTGTCAGGAATGTCAAAGTGTTGTGTTGTGGCCATGAAAGTTTATGCACAACTAATAAATTGATTCCCTTGGAGTTAGGTGTTCAATCAAACGTAAATGAAAATCTGAGGGAAAGTGACACGAGTGATATGGAAGATAACGCTCACCAAGTGATGCCGGAAGATGAAATCGTAGTAAGACCTACTAGGAGAACAGCCACTCAAGCCAGAACTGGCTGGAATAGTCTCCTAAAGGAAACAGTAATTTGAATCGTTTAACAACGAACTCCGGCCGGCCGGAGTGTGGAAAAAACTGTATATATTTTCCAGAAATTCAGCATTTACATGTAAATAGATGGCCATACTGTATTTAATAATATTTATGTCATAGAAAACGGAAAGCCTGCGTCTGCGCAGAGGAGACTCGCCATCTTGGTTTTTGAATTTGTATTAGAAACGGTGAATGGGGAAGAATTTTTCATGCTCTAGAGCAGTGGTTCCCAAACTTTTTCAGCTTGTTACCCAATTTAACATACCACATAAAGCATGTTACCCCTTTCACAAAATGTTGTTATTATTGATATATATGGCTAAACGTGAACGTATACAGCCTCGCATACTCTGCTAATTCTAGCAAAACCATTGAAAACGAAAGAACCACACATACATTATATATAAAATTAATAATAGCTACAAATTCACAGTAACAGTGGGTAAATACTAACTATATACTGCACAGGGCAGTACACATACATACCAGCTTATGTCTACCTCGGCTGATGCTCACAGATAAACTGACAGTGTGAAATAGAGGCAGCCTCAGGAAGTGAGTGACGCATACTGGACAGGTCGATCTGGGCTACTGAGTGACTTTTGTCCTGAAGCATACTTGTCAAAATACTTTTGGGTTTCCACACACTTAGCTATATATTTCTTCTTTTCTAATACTGTATATTAGTTTTTGATGTTTATTGTTATTTGGTTTAACTTTATTACTTACTTATAATAGGTTTACTTTACAACTTTATATACTAAGACAAAGTTAACAATAATCCTCATACCGGGTACCGCATTGTTTTCTTGATTTTCAGAATTCATAACTTTTTTTCTGTCACCCCTCCATTACCCCCCAAAAATGGTTAAATTACCCCCAGGGGGTAATTTACCCCCAGTTTGGGAACCACTGCTCTAGAGGTTAAAATTGTGCTGACACCTCTCAAATAGGAGGCGAAATTGGTGGATATGCATTCCTGCATAACTTGAGATATCAGACGACTGGACAAGACAGCTCCAGGAACCTCAGATAAGCTCTCCAGATTTGTGTATAATTCTGGCCAGTGTTTTCATAAATTTAGTTAGTGAGGTTTTTCTGAGTATGATACAACTTAATATCCAGTCAAATTGGTGAGTGATATTAAGATATATTTTCCTTCTGTTATGTAATTGTGTATATAACCATTTATTATTTTTAATATACAGTCCACAAATTTATATATTTACCAGTATTCCTGGTGATGTATTTTTCATTTGATAATTAATAGGTCCAGAGCAACTTGTGGATATGACAGTGGTAGGTATCGAAGGGGGACATTTTTGCGACCTAGGTGTCCCAAATTCCTATTTGTCTATGTAACTCTGATAAATAATAATTATCTTTGATATCATTTACTGTTATGTACATAATGAGTTACATTCAGATAAATGCAATTTTCCACACATATCATAAATACAAACTAAATAACACTTCATATTGCAAAGATCATATTACTCAAGAATCGTGTCATACAAGACTGATACACATCCAAAAATACATAAACAAAAACCCTTCGAGATTACACCTACATTCATGAAATATATTATAAAAATCATAACAAGTCCTCAAGCTCCACATCCACACGTGGCATGATAACCACAAGGTTGATGCATAATGCATCTAAGAAAACCAGGAAACCAGTCCATACCCACATTCACAATGCTCTCACGCCCCTTCCCAAGGAGGCGAGCCTGCTGTGACCCCCTGAAATCCTCTCAACCTATGAAAACCCTAAAAAAAAAACAAAAAAAAAAAAACCACGTACCCTTCACTCACTCATTATCATTCACAGATTCACGAGAATTCCCATACAATTCTCTGTTATGACACATCGTCCGATAGAACGTTATCGCAAGAACCCGCCTCCGCACTTCAATAACCCCTCTCCCCCTCATCACCCACGATATATATATATATATAGTCAACCAAGATATAATCTAAAGCTCTTATGAAACCCTCTTCTAACCCACCCATATCTAGACTTAAAGCACGCAGAACCGACACCCCACGGCCTCCCACCCTCTGTACCAACCTACTTAACCAGCACCTGACCTCCTCTAACCCTTCACAAAAATAAACTTCATGGAACACAGTCTCGTCCCTTCCACAGATTCCACACCTCCCTCCCTGTACTACCCTTCTGGTTCTTAGTATCTCTCTTTACAGAAGGATACCATGCAGGAAACGAAACATCACATCATGCACCCTAGGATTTAACTTCAGCTTGCTAAATCTATACCAAATGCTCTTCCACGTATACATGGGGAACAAATCCTCAACTGGGACGACGCACCTACCTGCCAGTAATCTACACAAAACCTGTATTCGAATATTTCTCAGTTCCCTAACCAACAACAAGGCCTGCAAGACGATTTCGCATTCCCTCAACTCTACACCTCCATACAACTTACTCAATCTGTCATATACCTTATCCAACTGCCCCGCCGTCACGCCCTCACGCAAAACCTCCCATTAAGAAACACACATTTAGACCACCTTCCTAGGTCCATCAACCCCAACCCACCCTGACGCACAGGTAACATTACAACCTCTCTCCTTAACCAATCGCAACTTGAACACCACAAAAATTTAAACACCCATCTCAAGATCCCCACAATCGCTGTTCCTGTAATTGGGAACACATCTGCGACATGCCAAACCTTACTATACAATAAAACATTTATGACTATCGCTCGTTGCACAAGAGTTAGATGCTGGGGTCTCAAAACACCTAGACTCCCCACGATCCTTTCCAACAACCTATCGGAGTTTTCCTCACGCGCCGCATCCATGTCATCCCGATAGATAATACCACAAATCTTTAAAGACACCGCTCGTTTGTTTACAACATTACATCTCCCACCCCCCTACCCAAGTACCCATCCCCATGACCATTGACTTCTCACTGTTTACCTGCATTCCCGTGGCACGTCCAATCAATTGCACATCTTCCAAAACTCTCGTTGACATCCCATCATGAACCAGGAGAGTTGTATCATCTACATAACCTATTAATCCCGGCCAGACCCTCCCTCCCACCACCCCACCCGCACACTGAGTACATACACTAAGATCAACCATTCTATAAAAGGGGTCCTGAAAACATGCAAATAATATCTGTGACATGGGACACTCCTGCCTAAGTCCCCTGCCCATTGCAATCTCCCTCCCCATACATCCATTTATCTGTGCCCTCATTTTGGCTCCCTTTTACAACGTAGTTACCCAGTCAACTATTTCTTCCCCATAACCCTGTCTCCTAAGTATAACCTGCAATGCCTTCCTTTCTACTCTATCATAGGCTCCTTGCCAGTCTAAAACCACCAAAGACGCCCCCCACCCCCCCACCTTTTGACTCCACAAAACTTCTCAGAATCCCGTGTCCTTCAATCATCGACCTTCCAGGCAGCCCAAACTGTGATTTCGAAACCACCCTCCCCACAACACATTTAAGCTGATTACCTAAAATTTTTGCAAAAACTGTATAGTCTGCACATAGCAGGGTTATGGCCCGGTACTTCCGGAGGGTGAGCTGCCCCTTACCCTTCAGGACCAACACTACAACTGCTGTTGCCTGCTTCTCCCTCAGCTCACCCTTCTCCTTCATTCGATTAAATAACCTAACCATGAATCCCCCTATCAATGCCCAATGTTGTAAATAGAATTCAACAGGGAGACTGTCGATATCCGGAGCATTTCCCTTCCTCATTCCACTTAAAGTGTTCTCTATTTCCTCTACCGTAATAACCCCACCTAATTCCTTCCTCTCACTGTTCCCTAAATTGCACGTTGCATACGTACACACCTTGTCTAAAGCCATGTCTCCCTCCCCTCACTTGTCCAATACTCTTCATACCATGTATCCACATATGCACACATGCCCTTCGTGGTTCTTATCTCCTGTCCTGCTCTATAAATCCCCACCGTCTCATATACCTCTAAACTTCGGATAGCTGTCATCGCCTGCCTTTGCTTTTGATGCTGCAACACACATGCAGATGGCTTGTCACCCCAAAGCACCTCTTCTACCCCTGCCTGCACCCTTACTGCTTGAAACCTTTCATTTTGTAATGCCCTCAGTCTCCCTTTTATTTCAACTATTTTGTACATAGGAAAATTGCCTCCAGCCGTCCCCTGCCATAGCAACCTCTTAACCTGTCCTCTAAATAGTTTGCAAGCCCATATTTTAAATTATTAATAAGTTTACCCTCACTCACATAATACTTTCTAATCCTTTCTTTAGCAGCACAATCCCACCATTTCACGATGTCTTCCACCCCCTGGGCTTCCTTACTAAGCTCTCTCCATAGAACAGAAAAACCCTCCAACCCCTCCTCATCGCTCAACAAACTTATGTTCAATTTCCAATAATTCCTGTATATTTCCGCAAGCGCCACCCACCCTACCTCCACCACCACTGCCCTATGATCTGACATAGCCGCCTCAACAGTACTGAAAGATTTTACAGCAACTCCTTGAGAAAGGTACATTCTATCTAACCTCACTGAATACCCTCTCCTAAACGAATGTATGTTCTGTCTACCACACCCCCCCAAATGCATCACGTAACCTAACGTCCATTAACAGTTCCCTGAGAACCACAGACATGTATCCTGCCCCTTTTGGTTCCATGTCAGCCGCCCTAATAATGCAATTCCAGTCCCCACCAACTATTTCCACCACCCGTAGTGCACGTAAGAAAAACACAAGATGCTCACACACAAATTCCTTCTTTACCTGCATGTTATTCTCTGCAGGCACATACACACGTACAAAAGAGACACGCTTGCCCATCCACCACCCATCCACATGCAACACCCTCCCCCCCTCACTTCTCTGCATAACAAACAGGCTTGTCTCCCTTATTAAAATTCCAACACCTCCTTTCAAACGGGTAGATCGCAGGGTTACCACTCGATAACCTGCCACCTCCAACACCCTACCCCCCTTAAAATTATGTTCCTGGAGGAACACAACATCCACCCTAGATTTATTCAGAAATGTACTAAACCATTCTCTCTTTATACTGCTACATAAACCATTAACATTTACAGTTATACACCTAAGGCCTTTTAAATTTTCCACCCCTGCTTCCTCTCATCACTCTTTTCAGCTCCAGAGCGTGTATTCCTGTTTCACACATTCACAATACCCTCTTCTCCCCCCTCCTTCTTCCAATGCCTCCTGTCATGGCCACCACCACCTACACCTCTACCTTCACCTTCTGCCCCAATCTGCTTCCCAGGCCTCTGCGCTGGCATCAGGACATCATCCGAGTCTGACGTAGCAGCCCTCTTCCTCGTGACAGTCACGTCCCCCATAACTTGGTCTGGGGACGCCTCACAATGAACCTCTACCTCCACCTGACAATGGTTCATTAATCCCAATGGCGTCTCTGCCACATAATCAATCCCCAAATTCTCATGTCTTCAACAAACTGGAAGCGACGGCTCTCCAGCTACTCCTCGCTCAGGTGTAACATCCTCCTCAGGTGGTGACAAAATCTTCAATACCTCCACCACTTCCTCCTCTATTTCAAATACTTCCTCCTATAGTTTCTGCTCATCATTATCCACTTGAGGAGACTCTGGATCAGGTAACTGGTGGAGGGACTCAACCTCACCTCCAGTCCTGTGTTCCTGATCCACCATCTCAGTCCACAAACAACCACGCCCTCCCTCAGGTGGTTGATCCTCACCTGCCACCTTCGAAGCAGGAGTGGCGACTTCCACCAGAGGTCCAGGCACACGTCTCCGCTTCTCACAAGTCGCTGCTATGTGGTCATACTCACCACATAGGCGGCACGTACGCCGTTGCCCAGGATACAAAACCATGACCTGCATCCTAAATTCCTGGAGAAAAACATGGGATGGTATGGGGTGTCGCAATGTCATTTTAAGGTTAAAAGTATCTTCTGGCAAACCTGCATAGGCGCCTGCCACCCACATACCATGCTGGGCGAAATGAATTGTCCCATATTTCTCGAAAACTTTCCTTATATCTGCTTCATCTACCTCAAAGGGAACATTGCGTAACTTGATACATGCATAATGCCTGGAAACATCTATCATTCTCACATGGACAGCTTGTGTAACATCAAGACTCACGTCCTGAAAACGATTGACCAACGATTCATAGACCGTTGCTGTGAGCAGTTTCACAAAAATTCTATGTGCTCCATTTAAAGCAGCCCCATATAGTTCTCCATCTTGAATGCTGTACATCTCTCTGATGATCTTGGGTAATAAGACTTGCGCTGAACTAGGTGAAATTGTCCCTCGAAGAAGCTCAATACCAACAGTATTGATCCGGCGTCTAAGACTAACCGGCATTTTCGCCACTGTGTGGCGAAACGTTTCATGAATAAAGATTCCCATATGCTGCATAAGTGTCTCAATCTTCAACTTGTCGGTTTTTCAAACCATTCATCACAAGTGTCTCAATCTTCAGAGGCACAACAACACCTCCTCACACCACCACAGTCAGGCAACTAAGGGCAGCTGCACAGTAGATCCTCTCGGCCCGGAAGCGAAGATGACAATAAAAAAAGTTATTGTCTTGCCAGGCAAAAGATATTAATAACATAGATGCATAAAAAATGAAATACTGATTTTCATGTGATAATTTCTGAGTCCCTCATTTAAATGCCTTCACATTTTAATGCTGATAAGTTGATAAATCAAACTGTGACTGGTTTCATATGGTATCTCTGAGATAACAAAGATATTCCTCCTTTATTTTCACTTTATAACTGGCTTTTCTTAGGGAAAAGTTTGAATTAGTTAAAGGATGTATATGTTCCGTTTTGCTATTTGTATTGAAAGAAAATTTGGATATTAGTGTACATATAATAACTAGTGAATACCAAACCTGATTCTCTTCTATTCTTCAATGGTAATAATAAACTACATTATTTTTTTTTATATTTTATTTAAAACAACACAATACATTAAATAGATAAAAGAACACAGTATCAGTTCTTACACAAAATTATAAATTTCATTGTCTAAATACACACAGACGATTAACTTTGTGTTGTCACAAACTGTCCCTCATCCCCTGTACATTATATCTCATACAACTATGTTAAGCAAGAATACACAAGACAACATGACAACATGCATTATTATTATTATAAACAAAGAAGACCCAAACCTACAATCTGCATTATTTTTTCCACTTTGTTATTTATATATTATTAATCCTTCATACAGAATTCTTACAAATGCCATAACTGATTCTGTAACACACTGTTAATTTTATATTTCCATGCACTTGTCACGATTACCGTTAATTTTGATAGATCTGATCCTGGCAAAAAAGTTTTTACTAATCTTCCCCCTTCACCCCGAAGTTTGTATATATCCCAACAGATTGGGATATATACAAACTTTTACTAGAGTTCATCAAATGTTACATTGCTATTTTGACAATGGAGTGTATCACCACCCCAAAAAGAATGTACATTATTATATTTCCCTAAAAAAAACAGAAATTTACTATACCTGAGAGTTGTTTAATAACCACTAACTTGTTTATCTGATATATTATGAACTCAGCCATAAAGATAAATTAACCCCAGTCACCAGTTTACTGATCATTGTATCATGTTTTCCTCATAATAACTCCAAACACAGGGAGCTTTCTTATCGTTGAGAAAATTACATTCATCACCACACACTACATTTACACACATGCACCTCCATACCCAGAGCCATTCACACTTGAACACTCAGGTGTTCTTGTGCCATCCCTGCATTAACACTTGAACACCAAGGTGTTCTCGTGCCATCCCTGCATCAACTAAACGTTGCACCATTACATTCACACTTGAACACTCAAGTGTTCTTGTGTCATCCCTGCACCAACTAAACGTTGCAACATTACACAAAAGTTAAAAAACAAGCTATGTTAATACAAAATTAAATATTATCTATAAAACTTTGTACACAGAAACAACACAACACTTTTTATTCGTATTTTTTTGTAGCATATATACAAACTTTTACCATCATCCATCAGAT
This sequence comes from Cherax quadricarinatus, assembly GCF_038502225.1. Classification (NCBI taxonomy): domain Eukaryota; kingdom Metazoa; phylum Arthropoda; class Malacostraca; order Decapoda; family Parastacidae; genus Cherax; species Cherax quadricarinatus. Next base: position 4,930 of record NW_027196091.1, on the reverse strand, counting down.
GATACATTACTAATTTGACACAGTAGTGTCTCATCACTCCAAAAGTAGTTACATTATTATTTTTCCCTAAAAAAAACCCACAAATTACTATACATGAAAGTTTGTTAAAAACCACGAAATCGTTCATCTGATATATTATGATCTAAGCCAGAAAGTTAAATTAACCCTGAACACCATTATACCTGACATATCTTGATTTATCATGTGGGAGTTCGACACGTGGATTAGGTAAGATATACTCACGTAGGCTGTTATTACGTATAATTGCAGATATGTGGAGAGAGCCCTTGCCACCGTACCTATCTCCTTGCTCACACTTGTAACACTGACTGACCGGCCGCCCACAGTACCCTGAGAGGGTCTTTGAATAATGCCAGTTCAGCGCAATATGAATAGACAGTGACTCAGGCAGAGACGGTTGGTCGTTGAGTCAATGGTACACTGGTTACTGGTAACTGGTTACTACTACTGAGAGCTCGGCGACGCTAACGTATGTCGTCCCGACATACAACTAATACAAACTAGAGATGGCAGGTATACGGCTTGGGCTGATTCTATACAATGTCAAAGTACACAACAATTAAACATTATATATACATAAGTAGAACATTGGAATGAAAGCTTACGTAACTAAAACTGTAATGCAATACAAGGTATACTATAGTACAACTTAAAACTCAACAAATGAACAACGAACTCAACGTTGAGATTACAAGTGATAAAAAAAAATTTTGATCGATCGATCTGTATTCATGTGATCTACGGATTCTGAGGAAGGAATATATACAAAGAAAGAGTGTTTAACAGAAAGGCAGATTCGGTGCACGCAAATCTAGACTGTTAACTCTCAGAATGCGGAGAGAACATGAACACACAAAAAAATTCTTGAATACTGATAAGTTGATACTGTAATTATTCATCTATACAGGTTATTTACATTTAACCCCAACTCTGCTAGGGTGTGATTGACATATGCAGAATGGGTGTCATCTCTGGGAGGATCAAACTCTGTAGCATTGGCTAACTCATGCTGTATTTGAGGCAAATCTGAATTGGAAGTTACAAATGATACTTGAGGATTTCTCAATACCTGTCGTGTATGTAGGGAATAACGACATTCAGGTTGATCGTCTGACTGAGTATCAGAGGAAGAGAGTAAAGGATCAGGAGGATTATCAGAGTCTGTCACATTAGTCTGGGTTGGAATGTCATTATCATCACATACTAACTTCATATGATCTAAATGCGATTCTTTATACTGACCAGTACTAATCTCTCTAACCTTATACTTATTACCAGTGATGTGTTCAACTACTCGATAAGGACCAACAAACTTTTGATCAAGCTTTGGCATTGCAGACGTTTTGTTAAAGTTAATCAGCATAACTCTCGAACCTACTTTGATTTTGGATGGCTTTGCTCGAGTATTTGCGACTCTTGTAAATTCTGCTGTTGATTTATGAAGTGTTTCACGGATTCTTCTAAAAACACTTTGAGCTAAGCTGGTACGAGTTGCTATGAAATCATCAGGGTTGTAATTTGGTTTCGGATTAGAATATAACAACTCATAAGGCAAACGTTTATCTACACCATACAATGCATAATGTGGAGTGTCACCTATAGAAACATTGTAAGCAGAATTTATAGCACACTGCACATCAGGTATAACTTCATCCCAAGTTTCACTGTTGGGATTGATAGTGGCTCTCAAGACATCAAGTACTTTCTTATTGGTTCGTTCCGCTAACCCATTGCTGGCAGGATGATGAGGAACAATGGTGGATTTAGAGATCTTGTACAAGGTACACAAATTTTCAAGAATTTCATTACAGAATTCACCTCCATTATCTGTTACTAGGGACTTAGGGGTGGTATGCCTGCAGATAATGCGTTCTTTAAACGCTTTGGCTACTGTCTCGGCAGTCTTATCTGCAATAGGAACTAACTCGCAATATCTGGTGAAATGGTCTACCATAACACACAGATGTTTGTTGCCTTGGAGGGAACATTGGAAATTAGTTAACAAATCTAGCGCAACTCTTTCCCAAGGTTCGCTAGTAGTTGGATACACTTGGATTGGATTAGGGCCATTAGCATTGCCTTTATGTTGCATGCAGACACTACATTTCTTAACATACTCAGAAATATCAGTTGCCATACGAGGCCAAAAGTATTTCAATCTGGCTTGTTTTACTGAACGATCCATACCAGGGTGTGCAACACCTGGTACATCGTGAACTAGCTGTAAGGCTACATTCACTAGTGACTGTGGAATTACTAACTGGTATACTCTTCTGCTAGGAGTACTCAACTCGGCTGTTCGATACAGTAATTCTTGGTTCATGACAAAGTCACTGATGGGTGCTGGTGGCTTCACATTCAGAATAAGATCTTCCTGGAGCAGGAATCGAATCACACCAGACCACATGGGATCTGTTCGTTGAGCATTCTTTACATCTTCAGCACTAAATGGAGGGTCTGCAGTTACTATACTAACATGTCCCGATAAGGCATCTGCGACTACATTTGACTTGCCAGGTAAATGCTCAAAGGTGGGATTCAACTCTTGGATAGTCAAGGTCCATCTAGCTAACCTTCCAGTAGGTTGTTTGTTCTGGAATAAGGGTATCAGTGGAGCATGGTCTGTCAAGGCATGAACAGAGTACTGATAAATAATGTCTCGGAAGTGCTTTAAAGACCATACTATTGCTAAAGCTTCTTGCTCAGTTACTGTATAATTACATTCAGCCTTCGTAAGGACTCAGCTAGCAAATGCAACTGCGTTATACTTGCCATCGGTCTTCTGAGCTAGTACGGTACCTATGCCAATAGAGCTAGCATCAGTTGTCAGATAGAAGGGCCTAGAAAAATCTGGAAATTTCAAAATTGGAGCAGATGTTAGCTTTTCTTTTAGAGTTTGGAATGCTCTTTCTTGACGGAAGGTCCAAACAAAAGGAGCATCTTTCTTAAGCAACTCAGTTAGAGGAGCAGCTATGGAAGAAAAATTGGCAATGAAAGATCTATAAAAACCTGCTAAGCCCACAAAGGATCTTACGGCATCAGCAGTTTTGGGAGTTGGAAAATTTAGTACTGCAGTTACTTTACTTTGGTCAGTCGTAACCCCTCTAGGAGTGACTACGTGACCAAGAAACTTAATTTCTGATCTGAAAAATTGACATTTTGACAGTTTGATCTTTAAATTGGCTTCTTCAAGCTTACCAAGTACTACATCAAGTCTTTTCAAGTGTGTATCCACGTCTTTAGACATGACGATTACGTCTTCTAAGTACACCATAAGTGCATTACCTATGAGACCTCTAAAGATATTAGTCATGAGCCTTGAGAACGTGATAGGGGAAGATCGTAATCCAAATGCCATACGGAGGAAGTGATAATGACCTGTAGGAGTGGAGAATGCAGTTAGCTCTTGGCTGTCCTCGTGAAGAGGGACTTGCCAAAACCCTTGTAACAAATCTAGGGTTGAAAAGACTTTGTTATCTCCGATATTACGTAAAAGATCACCCAGTACAGGGAGTGGAAAGCGATCTGGAATGGTTTTCGCGTTTAACTTCCTAAAGTCAATTACTGGGCGCCAAGTACCATCCTTCTTAGGTACTAGTATCAAGGGTGCATTCCAAGGTGAATTGCTAGGTGCAATAACTCCATCATCAAGCATTTGATTGATCAATTCTTCTGCGACAGCAACTTGTGAATGAGGCATTCTGTACGCAGGTATGTAGATAGGTCTAGTACCAGGTTCAAGTGGAATACGATGGGACAATAAGTTCGTTATACCCATCTTCTCACCTGGTAAAGCAATGGCTTTACGACGTTTGTTCAACAGAGTCAACAAACGCTTGACTTCATCTGGGAAGTCAGTGGGAGCTAAGTCTTTCCCCTCAACTGGTGGAACAGATTGATCCAGTGAAGTGGATGAGGTCTCCCCAGCAGAAATAGCACCGACCCACTGGTCAGGTGACAACTCATCCTCTACCTGAACAGGGTAAGGATAGTGAACAAGGTCAACAAGATTGGTATTTGCCCTGAGGCGAACACTGTGACCAGAAGTGTTGGCCAGGTAGAAATGGATCTTACTATCTCTTACAACATGTAAGGATGGTTCAACAAATAGACCTTTTACTTTGCAGGAATCACTGTCAACTAGGACGTTATCACCATCTGGAACACTAGGAACAACTACAGACACTCTAGTGAGAGCACTAGCCGCAACAGAGACGTCTTTCTGCAGACGGCATGTGACATCAACAAGAGATGGCATTACTAGTTGCAAGTAATTGTTTTCCGACAAGGCGTCCCCTGTGGAGAAACTACTACTCGAACTAGCAGGCATTGCAGGGATAGGTTGTGCACTCAAGGCAATCTGAGCGTCCTCGGACACTTGAGGCATCGGACTATCCTGCAAATCTGAAGGTATAGGTGGAACACTGATGGGAGTGACAGAATTACCAGTGCCTGACCGCTTGGGTACGCTACTGGAGAATGCATTAGCTTGTAAGGACTTAATCCGTACATCATACTCTGCAGCAGTATAACAGATTTCTGATCCAAGCTGGTAACCCCAGAATGGAACGATCAAGTCGTCAATTTGTGCATGCCATCGATAAGGGTCGAGCACAATGCGTAAGTCTCGCATGGAAGCAAATCCCAGTAGAAGGTCACCAGGGAAAGTAATCTGGTCGACAACAAGGAAGGAAGCAGTGAAGTCTCTACCTTGGATAGAAAAGGTTAGGGAAGTCCGACCTCGGACACGGAGGTGAGAACCAGATACTCCACTAAGGGAGGACACATGAGTCGGTTCTACGAGAAGGACATGTCGTAACTTCTTATCCTTAAACAAACTAGACCTAATAATATTGACTTGAGCACCAGAGTCCATGAACAAATGAACGGGCGCATTATAAACAGATGC